>NW_028239645.1:0-117500 GCF_047967505.1 Dipteris shenzhenensis | reverse complement strand
GACGAGGAGCCGTATGAGGTGAGAATCTCACGTACGGTTCTGTAGAGTGACACTGAAACTGACTCATCTGTCAACTATTCCACAACTACACCAAAAAAACCTAACTCTGCCCTACGGAAAGTCGCCAGAGTTCGATTAACCTCCAAGTTCGAGATAACGGCTTACATACCAGGTATTGGCCATAATTTGCAAGAACATTCCGTGGTCCTTGTGAGAGGCGGGAGGGTGAAGGACCTACCTGGTGTAAGATATCATATCGTTAGAGGAACTTTAGATGCTGTAGGAGTAAAGGATCGTAAGAAGGGGCGTTCCAGTGCGTTGCAGAACATTGTCGTAACTTGTATCATCGCAATGATTCCGTATCGGTTGTTCTGATATGTCAAATGCATAGCCGACCCGATAGTGGGAATGTTGCCAGGGGACCGAAGCCTGCTATTACGGAGATTGATTATTATCTTATTCGTGTGAAACAACTCGGTGTCCAGGGTATTGCATTCCAGTAAGTTGAGTCTTACCCGGACTCCCATTTATTTGGAAAATCTTCGAATGTCTTCTCTCTCTCAGAACGAGTTCGGACTACGATTATGGAGATTCAGTGGAGGTTTTGTGAACATTTGGTAATTGGATCAATAAACCCACGGACATTCTTGGTGAGATAAATGAAATACGGGATTTCCCTTCTCCTATTCGTGGGATGATGAAGAGGAAACGGATACTCAATGCCTAATGAGTAAATATGATTCATTGAAGTAACCCGAACTTACTTCAAGACTTTCTATTCAATCATATGGAAAGCTGCATTCGATGAAAGTCGCACGTGCAGTTTGGGGGGAGATCCTCGACTAACCGGCGGATCCACCCTACAATATGGAGTGAAAAAGCCCAAATAAGATTCTAAGATACAGTCGAGATAGAATCGGAATCCGACATATCTGTAAACTCATGTTACACCGGAGCAATGTAGCGAACAAAAAGAAAAATATAGAATCGGATCCGATTTATCGTAATCGATTAGTAAACATGTTGGTTGATCGTATTCTTAAAGATGGCAAGAAATCATTGGCTTATCAGATTCTCTATCAGGCTATGAAGCGGATTAAGGAAAAGACGAATAAGAATCCACTGTCTGTCCCGCGACAAGCAATACGTAGGGTAACTCCCGATATAGTAACAGAATCCAAACGTGTAGGTGGATCGACTTATCGAGTCCCCGTTGAAGTAGTACCTGCAGAAGGAAGAGCTTTGGCTATCCGATGGTTATTGATCGCGTGTCGAAAACGTTCAGGTCGAAGTATGGCTTTAAGATCAAGTGATGAATTAATGGATGCTGCCAGAAATTCTGGTAGTGCTGTACGGAAGAAGGAGGAGACTCACAAGGTGGCAGAAGCTAATAAGGCTTTTGCCCATTTCCGTTAGTTCCGGGTTCGTTTCAATCCACAACCTCTTATTGGTGGATTGAAACCTTCTACTCCGGAGCGCAGGGTATTAGGAATCAAGATACGCCAGAAGCATATGGATAAGCAGAAATTAAATAATGGGAGAAAGAATATCCAAGTCATAGGGGAAATTTTGTCACTGGTATAGTACCTCATGAAAAAGAGAAAGACTAGTGTCGAATCGTAAAGTCCATAACATCATCGACATGATCAACATGATCGACATGACCAAAGTGATCGACGCAATCGACGCAATCAACATGATCGACATGATCGACATGACTAGAATGATCGACACAATCGACACAATCGACATGATCGACATGATTGGCACTGCCCGCATCCCCGCGACTCCCACCATTCTCAACTATCTCCGCCTGGGGCGGACTACTCACCTCGGGGGGGGGGGGGGATGTCAGGCAACGCCAGCAGATATTTATCCTGTATGTCCCTCACCTCGAATCGATGATTGAGTCGTAGTACATCTAAGGCAAAGCTGGCATCTCCCATGATGTACTCGAGGAGCCGAACTAACGTTGACTTTCCCGTGGTTTATGATAATAAAAGGGAAATGCGTCTGAAAAGAGAGTCAAGGTTTGAAGAAGTATCGTGCGAAAACAAAGGGAAGTCTTCCCGTTTCTTCGGATATTCAATCAATATTAGATTAGTTGACACAGGTGGGATTCTGTGATATACTATGGATCAACAGGCTCATCAGCTTGGGTAATCACCAATCGTTTCGAAAACCAAAAATTACCACGACCGCAACTTTAGAAAGACGCGAAAGCGCAAGCCTATGGGGTCGCTTCTGCGACTGGATCACCAGCACTGAAAACCGTCTTTACATCGGATGGTTCGGTGTCTTAATGATTCCCACCTTATTAACCGCAACCTCTGTATTCATCATTGCTTTCATCGCAGCTCCCCCTGTAGATATCGATGGTATTCGTGAGCCTGTCTCCGGTTCTTTGCTATACGGAAACAACATTATCTCCGGTGCTATCATTCCTACTTCTGCAGCTATCGGTTTACACTTCTACCCAATCTGGGAAGCAGCTTCCGTTGATGAATGGCTATACAATGGTGGTCCTTACGAACTGATCGTTCTTCACTTCCTACTTGGTGTAGCTTGCTACATGGGTCGTGAGTGGGAACTTAGTTTCCGTTTAGGCATGCGTCCTTGGATTGCTGTTGCGTACTCAGCTCCCGTTGCAGCTGCTACCGCTGTGTTCCTGATCTACCCAATCGGTCAAGGAAGTTTCTCTGACGGTATGCCCCTAGGAATTTCTGGTACTTTCAACTTCATGATCGTTTTCCAGGCTGAGCACAACATCCTTATGCATCCCTTCCACATGTTGGGTGTAGCTGGCGTATTCGGCGGCTCTCTATTCAGTGCTATGCATGGTTCTTTGGTAACTTCTAGTTTGATCAGAGAAACTACTGAGAATGAGTCTGCTAATGCAGGTTACAAGTTCGGTCAAGAGGAAGAGACCTACAACATCGTAGCTGCTCACGGTTATTTTGGCCGTTTGATCTTCCAATATGCCAGCTTTAACAATTCTCGCTCTCTGCACTTCTTCTTAGCCGCTTGGCCCGTAGTAGGCATCTGGTTTACTGCCTTGGGTATCAGCACCATGGCATTCAACTTGAATGGTTTTAACTTCAACCAATCCGTGGTTGATAGCCAAGGTCGTGTTATTAACACCTGGGCTGATATCATCAACCGTGCTAACCTAGGTATGGAAGTTATGCATGAACGTAACGCTCATAATTTCCCTCTAGACTTAGCTTCTGTTGAAGCTCCTTCTGTAAACGGATAATACCTGTCTGGTCGTGCAGCATCACTAAATACCAAACCTCGCATAAGGTTTGGTATTTAATGGAGATTCGTCCGATGGAATGAATAGAAATAATAGTAATATCTCGCCATAATCTTACAATTATCAGTTTCCAATCTTGGATTCTGGGGAATCTTTGAAACACCCTTCTAGGATTACAGAGAATGGGAATCAAAGATATTCTCATTCTGATTAGCGGAACGCTTGTAGTCCCGTACCCACTGGAATAGATTGAGAATACATTTTTCACCTAACATATTTTTTCTTGTATTAATATATAGACGAATAATACGTACGCGCATCGAATGAATGACCCTAGTAGATCTTGTTCTCTCCCAGTTAAGAAAGCTGAATAGGGAAAGTAGGGGGCGGACGTAGCCAAGTGGATCAAGGCAATGGATTGTGGATCCATCACGCGCGGGTTCAATCCCCGTCGTTCGCCCATCAGGTTGGAGAACTCGTCTTTATCACTCGGAATAAAATAAGTTGATGAGGAGATAGATAAGACATAGATAGGTTTCTTCAACAATTCGAGATTCCCGAGACAGCTTCAGGTAGGTACGAATACACCCACAAATCACCACATCGAAAGTACTCACTCCATTGGGCCTTGAATCTTTCGATATTATCTATATAATGGAATGTGAGAGGTGGGTAGTATCTACCACATATAGATAAAGTGAAGAGAGATCATGAGGTAAGAGAAGTGGGAGAAGAAAAAGTAAGAAGTCCAGATTTATTCTCTGAAGTTCCGAAGTTAGCAGAAACCGATGGATTCCACTACTCATTTGAATCATTGAAAAATCAAGATCTAGGGGAATTTCTAATTGGTCTATTCTCCAGTTATGAACCCTCCATCAAATTATTTGACTTATGAATTCTGAGTTCAATCTTTTTACGGAATCTGCGCGATTCAATGAAGCGGGGTAATAGCGTGACTCCGGGAATCCTGATGTTACTAACAATACCAATTCCTATGCATCGTTCAGGTGAGAGAAATTTGATCGAAGGAGGTTCTATAGATCTAGCGAAACTAATTAATAGAACTGGTGGAGTAGTAAAAAAACCAGCAACAAATTCTGTTGAATCCTTCTATCCTCTTTCTCTATCAATAAGATGCTCACCTGCTGAAAAGGATAGAAAGGGAAAGACACGTAATTCTTACTATTCGGATTCAAACGGAAATATTTCCACAACTTCGACGAGGGAAGAACCGCAAGTTCCCATATATAGTGCGATGGATCCTTCGGTTTCAGATGGATGGAGGGTCCGGCTGATGAGGGATCCACTCCCCATCAAGAATATATCCAGAGATGTGACTGAGAGGATTGAAAAATCACTGGGGGATAAGAATCTAGAAGATTCAAATGAGTTTTTTGAATTCTATATAAATGTGATACTTCGTAAGGATGACTGTTACTAAAATGATTCTGATTCGTTACTTCTCCGGAAAATCCATGACAAGCAAAGGGTTAATTGGCTACAAACAGCAACATTAAGAAGCGATTCCTTCATTCCCGTAATATCGGACTTTTGGGACAAAATGTTACTCGAATCCAGGGATTCAGTAGATCGGCAGGGAGATGAATCACCGTTCTATTCCGAGCGGAAGGGTCTCTCCAATTTGTCTCTATTTCCACCCCATAAGAATACAATGTCATCTCGTGATGGTGTATCCCTATCCTATAGCGATATAAGAGATTGGTTAAATTCCATTGACGAGGGGAGTTGGACACTATTCCGGGATTACGCCGATTTTTATATGTGGCATTCCTGTCACCAAAGTCCTTCTCCATGGAATAAGGATGAGCGCGAATTGAATCTAACGAGATCTCTCTTAGAAAAGAGATTTATCGAACTTGATTATCTATCGGATAATCAATTACTCACTGAGGTACCAAGTATATTACTAGAAATTTCCTGTGGTTTCTCGAAGTATGTCTCCTCACAAATAGAGACATCTAGAGAATTGGAGGCTTTTCATAGCAACTCAAGGGATGAGTCTGATTCCAGAAATCAGAAGGTTGGGAAGGAGATACCTATCGAAGATACTTGTTTATCTAGTTGAAGTGAGGAGAGAAATCCAGAATATGATTCAATGAAAAGATCTGGAAATGGCTTTGTAGGCAGTTACTCTCCGGAGGAAAGAGCAATATCCACTGATGATTCTCCAGAGGCGGTGAGTCACGGCTTTTCAACAGAATCATCTATACATGAACTAGGTATGGGTCCCACCGCCGATGGAACTCCTATTAAGACATATTTGGCAGAAGAATGATATAAGAATTCCGTGTCTTTCGGTATCGGAAGAATATCTCATTTATGGAAAGTAGAGAGAGATTGTCGGCATTTTACACTCGACTCTCCTTTATTGTTGGGAGATCCTTTCTCCCCTTCTGTAGCGGGAATAGCAGAAAATGATTCCAATAAATGTATTGATTCTTCCTAGAATCGTAAGTGGTTCTTCCAATTATTGGGGTTAGATTCCCACGGAAATGAGGGGGAATTTTCTATTCTACACGCCTATTCACAACTAATAAATGAATCAAGAAACCGACTGACTGGATTTCTTTTAAGAGTTAAAAAATCGAATTTGATTTCCAGTAAGGTAAGAATTGGTAGTAGTAGCGAGGAACCTAGGAAAGCCTTTCTATCGAGAGGAGATCTATCATTTGGTGGAATACTTGACGAGGAATCAGAGATGCAAAATGGCGCATACTTCGATCTTGATAAGATTATTTCAAACCGTTTAGAGATCCTTTTCGATGTACCTGTAGAAAGAACTGATGGAAGTGAAAATCCTACTTTTTCAGATGAATCGGGAGAGGGAGGTAACATATCTTCAACATACTCTCTAGTTAGGGTATATGAACGAAATAGGTTAATATCTCTCTACTCAGTATACACGCTCTTTTCGCGTGACTATTTCTGTACATTAGCTAGTGAATATCTATCCAGAATCAACTATCAATTGGGTAGCCGGGAGGGGGGCGAGGGATCTACTGGTGTAACAAGAATTGCAATTGAATAGAGATTATTGGAATGGAGGGGTAACATAGAGCGTTTGTTGCATGAATGTATTATTTCCCCAATTGATGAATATCCAGATGTTCGGTCAAATGTGCACAGGTGGCTTGATACAATCAGAGACTTGTCTTTTTCCCCTTCCAAGAGAGTATTCGCAGAAATAAGATCCGACTTAGGTAGATCAATCTATGATCTGTCGATATTAGCACTAAATAATATTGGTATCACTATTCGTAGTACGGCTGGGAGGAACAACAAGTATCCCAAGGAATTTACCAATATATCATCTATTTACCGAATCATTATTCCCAAGTATATTAGTGAAGAAGCTTCGACAGATGGGATTGATTATCTTGTCTATAAATTGAACAATATAGATTATCCACTGCTTGATTTCCTTCTGAGTTCACTCAACCTCGATGAGAAGATATCCTTTCTCAAGAGAATCTTCGGTAGAAAAGATAGTTTCTTCATCGAGTCCGGATTGTTAATGGATGAAGAATCGGTAGGCTCCTCAATCTTCCTAAAACCCGCAGTTAATCCATTTCTTGTTGAATCATCCTGTATCGAATGTATTGGAACAAAACTCCCGAATGGTGCTTATTCCGCTACGGGAAGGCAGGATTGGGATCTGTTTCTGGATAATTTGAATTATGGGAAAGGTTCGAATAGGAATATTGGGAGTATTTCGGGATCCATTTCCGATGAAGTAGATACACCAAACTTTATAGATTACTCGCATTTACCCGTATTGAACTGTGCCGGAAGGGATTTTATCTCAATAATCAGAAGAAGGGATTCGTTGGTTGGAGGATACAGCAGTAGTTACTCTGACATCTTAGAGAATTCGTATACGGGCTCCGGTGATGAAGTCATCCCATCTCTTGAAATAGGATCCTTAGATACAAAAAATATCACTTCATCTATTCAATCCCAAGTGTCTGATTCGTTGTTACCCAATTCCTCGCAACGAACGGAAAGGGAAACTATTGATCATATACTCGCAACAACCGAATCGACTCCATCTGATCTGGATGAATCTGCGATACCACCACTAACTCATTCAGATAGATTTCTTGACTCTATTTCGGATCTAAGAGGACTACTGACGGGGTTGAACTTATCTCCTCGCGAAACGGGAGATTCGTCTCTATCTTCATGTGGTAGCGATGGAAATTACTTGGAAAGAACATTGATAAACTCTAAGCTATCGGCTGATTGGCGATCTCGACCCCGTCTCAAAAATTCGGGAGTGGATCAAGTCGATTCGGAGGGATCCATTGAGAAGAGATCAAACTCGAGGAATGATTCTATTGGGAATCAATTCTATCAAAATGATTCACACATTGGTTATTTTTGGGAATCAGAAGAATCTGAGACGCTTTATTGGTCAAAGAAATTCTCATTATGCAGCAGTGTAGCATCAAGATCTCCAACAGGATTAACTGGAGAGAAGGTTCTGTACGAAAATACGAGGCTTGCAGATACACGTGTCTAAAAAGAACCTATTCTTCCATCTCATCTCATTAATTTCGATGAGTTATCAAAGGATTTAAACAAATATAAGATCTCTTGGATCTTTTGGAGAGACAATATCTGCGAGAAATGGAGCCCATTCGGAGAATATATACCTCGGTTTTTCACCCCTAACTGGTGGAGATACTTTTATGATCTGATTAGAGAGATATATCCAGAAATAGTACTCAAAGTAAGTGATGACTTGAATTACCCGGAATTACGGAAAGAGTTGCTGAGGATATAGGTAATGCTAGAGCTTGTTTATCGTTAAGCCTAAGATCAAGATTCAGAAACGATTCCATCAGTAACGTATTATCTAAAATAGATCTCTCTATTTTCGAAGAAATTACTAACTAAACGCAGGTGTCGCATTCGAGATGGTCAGTCTTTAGATTTTCGAATAAGTATGCCCCATCCTACCTCGTTTTCTCGATATTATTTGTTCTTGCATTTCTCAAGCATTATTTATCTGCTGTTTCGGGTTCCAATTCCCCTCACTTGTGGAAACGTTTCAATATCACCGGATATTTAATAGACCCAATGCGTGGGTTTTATCTGGAAAAGGTAATGTATTCTCCCTCGACAAGGTAAATGTAAACGAAAGATCTACTGATACATTCCCTGAAGAGATTCCTGAATTATACAAATAATATAATCTTCTATTACCTTGTGAAAAATGAACTAGATTCGTGGATACTTCGTAGGAAAAGCTCCGACACCCTTAAGATTAATAAACAATTACTGACTCAATATCTAGTGACAAATAAAACTATTTCCAAGTATGAATCGAAATTAAATTCCAATTACGATTCATTGAGCGGTGGGATTAATCACGAACCCACCCCAGAAGAAGGATCTAATCTTTTGTCATACCTACTTCGGATTCGTCAAAATGATCTATCAAATTACGAGATCTGTGAGTTGGATCCTGCGGAGAAGTGGGCTCTTCTTGCCCTTGAAAGAAATATTCTCCTTTCAGCGACAATGAGACGAAAAGGCATTCCGAATATTCCATGTCGTGACGTACCTATTTTGCTTTCATCAGGATTATTACCATCTGAAGGAGTTCCACTAGTAGGACCCATAGAAACTGGACGATCTTATGTAGTTAGGGATATAGCATCCAATTCCTACTTTCCGTCGGTGAGACTGCCATTGAGGAAGTTGTTATACAACAGATCATATTTCAATAATGTACGTGGGACTTTCATTTCGAAACAGAGCGTAAACCGATTGAATCTTATTTTTGCAATAGCAAAAGAGATGTCTCCCTGTACGATATGGATTCAAGACATTCATGAGTTGAATGTTAATCGCCTGTATCACAGATTAGAAGCCGATCCCAGATTCTTACTCTGCCTAATATTGAGGAGTATCGGTAATGGGCGCAGGAATCCTTGCATTCGCAAGAATCTCGTTATTGCTTCGACTCATGTACCTGCAAAGGTAGATCCAGCTTCAATAGCTCCGAATTGGTCGAACTAATTGATAAATCTCCGAGGGTCTAACAGGCGTCAGCGTCAAAAAGAATTGTCAATTCTCTCGCGTGTCAAAGGCTTTGAAATAGAAGCTGATCCCTCTTTTCTCGAAGGTACTGGGTCTGGAACTACGGGTTATAGCAAACGAGATCTATTTTCTCCTGCTAATGAAGCATTATTAATCACTACTTCTAGAAGAAGAAAGATTGTATCCGATAGTGCAATTAAATTAGCTTTACGTAGACAAAATTCAATTGTTACGTATATAGGTAACGGAATCCGATTCGGTTCTGGATATGAAATACTTCCTTACAATATAGGAAAAGCTATTCTGAAAAATGGTTTGATAGATACTTCCCCTGCAGATCCCTCATTTATTGGTAGTAATACACTGAAGAAGAGGTTTTACCACTTGTATAACTGGTATTTGGAACCTTTAATAACCGAGTCAACAATTAAGGAATTCGCTATACTTCCGCATATCTTAGGGCTATTGGCCGGATTAGCAGCTCGTGATCCTTGGTTCGGAATGGATATGAGAGAGGAAGAGAATCTCGTTGTTATTGATAAAGTTGTAGAGAATGATTCTAACTTAGCCTGTGGTATCTCGGAAAACCTTTTGAGGGATTTCTTATGTTCAGAAATCTGTAGAAGTAGAAGTCAATTCGCTAATAGTCCTCCTCTTCCTTCTTCCATCGAACCCAGGTATTCTCCAGATATAATCTCTGCGAGTCGTTCTTATAAATCTACAAAGAAGGGGGTGTCTAAGATTCCAACTGATTCTGAAATGGAACAGTCGAGTGAAGTAGACTCGATTCCGAAGGAAGTGTCGCGTGGGATTACTTGGTCCCCCAAATTTTGGCGTTTTGGTTTCATGCGAAGTGGCAGTTATGAATCGATAAGAGTATTATCCGAATCGAATAATTTGTATAATTCGATCTTTTTTCATCGGAATCAGGATCAAATCCCCCAACGGGATTTCGAATTGAATAAGATTAAGTCTAGTGGAAAGAAATCGCATAAGAGAAAAGGATATCTTTTCAGTTACAAGAGAGCCTCGGGTAAATCGAGACAAAGAGACATTAAAAGATTAGAAAATTAATTGGATAATCTATCATTACGCGAGCAATTTCTTGAATTAGGAATCCCCAACTCATCTAATCAATACGAAACGCAATGTAATCGATCCGATGAACCAATTCTATTCCTGGGGGGGCGCTTCACCTGGGATCCCATGCTTCTATCTCAGCCGGATCATAACATTCCCTCTTCACGTCATAGTTTATTAGCGAAACAAGAACTGGTACGGAGGCTTTATGTTACTTACGGTACGAGGAGGGAGCGCGAGAAACATTTCTCAAATGAAAAGATTAGAAATTTCTTTCTTCTTCGTGGATATGACCGGAAATCGATAACTGAATTATCTACCAAGCGGTGGAAGAATTTCCCTTCGGGTGAAGAACGACACTTTGAATACGTCAAAGAAACCTAATTCATGCATATATATTTGCAATACCCGCAGATATTTGTTCCTATTCACTCGTATCAAAGCATTCCAATGGAAGATTTGCAAGAGCGATTCCTTCGTTTCAGGCTTATGGTTCATAGAGATAGATGGATGAGACGGAATCGTCACTCATCCAAAGATTTTCTCATTCATAACATGTTGTTTGAAAGTTACCACTACCTATTCAATCTATTTCGATTTAGTGGGACGTCACCGGATCGAATAACAAGACAATTATTGAATGGGAATTCGATATCGCATCATAAAATCTCGGATATTCTTGACTCAGTCTGGATCCCTAGCAATATATAGGGCTATTCAGGATTCGAATTGGTGAAAGGAAGATACATCTTTTCCCCTTACTGATGCAATAACTTCTGCTTATAGAATTCCGGATAATTACTAAGTTATAGATCACCTTCGGAGTCTTCCTATTCGGGAGATGGAAGCAACATTCGAAATCAAGAAGGAGTAGGAATCTCTTATATGGAAAATGTAGGAAGTAGTTCGTAGAGGACGTAGTAGTTTTCCAACATCCTTATCGGAACAAATCCTTGATGAAGATGTCGATCCATTCTGTTTGAGATTCTCCGGAGATTCAATTTCTCGGTGATCAACGGTAATATGGGGAGGAAGGAGGGGCATTCCCCTCATTCATCTTTACATTCCAAAAATTCATTCTAAAGTTTGGATTTTCCCGTATCCAACTAGATAATCAGGATTTCAAGTCCTTTCCATTGTTTCCATTGGAAGGGCTCTAAGGACCCCGGGTCCTTAGGGGATGGACCATCTAACCGAATCCCAAAATTTTAGTTCATTCAAATTCACTAATAGGGATTCTTGGTGACATCCTAACTAATGCCCCGACTAACTACTAGGATTTCTGGTCCTAGTCCAGATACTGGGGTCTCGTGACGCAGTTTCATCACACTCTAATTGGCTACTACGACTTTCAGTCCCACCTCAGGTACTAGGATTTTTAGTCCCCTCGAAGGATTTCAAGTCCCCCGTCTTCTTCAAGGATTTCCAGTCCTGTCTTCTTCAAGGATTTGAAGTCCCCTGATAAGGATTTCTAGTCCCGTTGAAAGACCTACTTGGATCTCCTCGAATCTCGGGATTCTGAGTCCCAGCCTCACTTGAGAAAGAAGCAGAAGGTGTTTCCTATTCGATACCTAATACTTCATATCCAAATCCCCGGACGGCGGAGAATTCTGGTCTCAATAATCAACAATCGGAGGATTTGCATCCCCATGTTTGAGGGTTGGGCACTGGAAAGACCAGAATCCTCCGAGGATTTTTCTTCCTATTGGGAGTTTGGGAGGCACCGGAGAGACCACTTGTCTCCGAATCGAGGAGGTATTTCGAGTGCTCATTTGGGAGATAAGCAAATCAATTGAATGTGAATCTTTAGTGGTAGAGAGAATAAATCTTTGATAAATCTTTTAGTATATAAGGGTTCGATCTGAATAAGGGTACGAGACCTTCAGACCTTCTGCCCCGAGGAAGTATTTCGAGTGCTCATTTGGGAGATAAGCAAATCAATTGAATGTGAATCTTTAGTGGTAGAGAGGATAAATCTTTGATAAAGCTTTTAGTAGATAAGGGTTCGATCTGAATAAGTGTACGAGACCTCCTACCCCGAGGAGGTACTCATTTGGGAGATAAGCAAATCAATTGAATGTGAATCTCTAGTGGTAGAGAGGATAAATCTTTGATAAACCTTTGAATAGATAAGGGTTCGATCTGAATAAGGGTACGAGACCTCCTACCCCGAGGAGGTACTCATTTGGGAGATAAGCAAATCAATTGAATGTGAATCTCTAGTGGTAGAGAGAATAAATCTTTGATAAACCTTTGATAAAGCTTTTAGTAGATAAGGGTTCGATCTGAATAAGGGTACGAGACCTTCTGCCCCGAGGAGGATTCGGACCTCCACGCTCTTCAGCACCAAATTTTGAATCTGGCGTGTCTACCATTTCACCATCGAGGCTCTACTCCTTATTCCTTACCTTTTTACTTCCCACCACCCCATCTTTCTCTATGGATGGGGTCCGGAATATGTTTCTATCAATTCGATCCTAGTCCCTCATCAAAAGCAACCCTTTACTTATTTTTCCCAATCTTATTTCTTCGTCTCTCTATATCGAAAAGGATTTCCAGTCCCCTGGAGGGACTTCTAGTCCCCCTGCTGAAGGATTTATAGTTCTCTCCAAGGATTTTCAGTCCTCCTGTTGAAGGATTTCCAGTCCCCGGGAAGAAAAAAGGATCCATAAATTTGTTCTGTATCGATTCCATCCCAGCTCCTCGTCAAGAGCAAACCCTTTCTCCTCCTCTACCGATCCTGTTTCTTCGTCTCTCTCCATCTATAAGGATTTGAAGTCCTGTCTTATTCAAGGATTTCCAGTCCTCTTCAGGGATTTCAAGTCCCCCGTCTTATCCAAGGATTTATAGTCCTCTTCAGGGATTTCAAGTCCCCTGTCTTATCCAAGGATTTATAGTCCTCTTCAGGGATTTCAAGTCCCCTGTCTTATCCAAGGATTTATAGTCCTCTTCAGGGATTTCAAGTCCCCTGTCTTATCCAAGGATTTATAGTCCTCTTCAGGGATTTCAAGTCCCCTGTCTTATCCAAGGATTTGAAGTCCTCTTAAGGGATTTCAAGTCCCCTGTCTTATTCAAGGATTTCCAGTCCTGTCTTATCCAAGGATTTATAGTCCTCTTAAGGGATTTCAAGTCCCCCGTACTCTTCAGGGATTTCAAGTCCCCCGTACTCTTAAGGGATTTCAAGTCCCCCGTACTCTTAAGGGATTTCAAGTCCCCCGTACTCTTAAGGGATTTCAAGTCCCCTGTCTTATCCAAGGATTTCCAGTCCCCTGAGAAGGATTTCAAGTCCCCCGCCCCCGATAAGGATTTCAAGTCCCCCGCCCCCGATAAGGATTTCAAGTCCCCCGATAAGGATTTGAAGTCCTCTTCAAGGATTTTCAGTCCCCTGAGAAGGATTTCGAGTCCTTTGAGAAGGATTTGAAGTCCCCTGAGAAGGATTTCAAGTCCCCTTTCTTCTTTAAGGATTTGAAGTCCTCTTCAAGGATTTTCAGTCCCCTGAAGAGGATTTCAAGTCCCCTGTCTTCTTTCTTTAAGGATTTGAAGTCCTCTTCAAGGATTTTCAGTCCCCTGAAGAGGATTTCAAGTCCCTTTTCTTCTTTAAGGATTTGAAGTCCTCTTCAAGGATTGTCAGTTCCCTGAAGAGGATTTCAAGTCCCTTTTCTTCTTTAAGGATTTGAAGTCCTCTTCAAGGATTGTCAGTTCCCTGAAGAGGATTTCAAGTCCCTTTTCTTCTTTAAGGATTTGAAGTCCTCTTCAAGGATTGTCAGTTCCCTGAAGAGGATTTCAAGTCCCCTGTCTTCTTTAAGGATTTGAAGTCCTCTTCAAGGATTTTCCGTCCACTGAAAAGGATTTCAAGTCCAAGGATTTCCAGTCCCCTGGAAGGGTCTATGAATCGGACTAGATACATTATACAAAATCAAACCGTCAAATGCAAGACCTAATTCTCCTTGTTATCTATCACTCTCGCTCGGATCTCCCTCAGTGAGGGAGATTTGACGATCGAGAAGGATTTCAAGTCCAAGGAAGATTTTCAGTCCCCTCGAAAGGATCTATGAATTCGACCCATTTCTATTATAGCTAAGAAAACTGTCGAGCGCAAGACCTAATTTTCCTTGTTATCTATCAATCTCGATCGGATCTCCCTCAGTGAGGGAGATTTGACGAGAAAGATCTCAATTCCAAAGATTTTGAGTCCCCTCGAAATGGTCTATGAATTCGACCCATTTCTATTATAGCTAAGAAAACTGTCGATTGCAAGACCTAATTTTCCTTGTTATCTATCAATCTCGTTTTGAGATCCCTCGGTCTCAGTAGAGGGAGACTTTGACGAGAAAGATTTCAAGTCCAAGGAAGATTTTGAGTCCCTCGAAAGGGTCTATGAATTCGACCCATTTCTATTGTAACTCAGAATGCAGTCGATTGCAAGACCTAATTTTCCTTGTTATCTATCAATCTCGATCGGATCTCCCTCAGTGAGGGAGATTTGACGAGAAAGATCTCAATTCCAAAGATTTTCAGTCCCCTCGAAAGGATCTATGAATTCGACCCATTTCTATTGTAACACAGAATGCCGTAGAGCGCAAGACCTAATTTCTTGGATTTGATTTCAATTCCAGGGGACCGCCATGGGCCTTAATTTGTTATCGCTGCAAAATCGTCCTGACGATAAGGAGTCGATTCCAAGTTAAGGGATTTAACGTCCCCTGGACTAACTATGAATCATAGATGTACTATCAAAGTCCAGAGGATTGTCGCTGCAAAATTGCCCCTGTCCAAGAATTTACAGTTCACTAGGAAATCATAGCTAGATCAATTATAGCTAAGAAAACTGTCGATTGCAAGACCTAATTTTCCTTGTTATCTATCAATCTCGATCGGATCTCCCTCAGTGAGGGAGATTTGACGAGAAAGATCTCAATTCCAAAGATTTTGAGTCCCCTCGAAAGGATCTATGAATTCGACCCATTTCTATTGTAACTCAGAATGCCGTCGATTGCAAGACCTAATTTTCCTTGTTATCTATCACTCTCGTTTTGAGATCCCTCGGTCTCAGTAGAGGGAGATTTGACGAGAAAGATTTCAAGTCCAAAGATTTTGAGTCCCCTCGAAAGGATTTCTGAATTTGATCCATTGATAGTGTACATCAGAATGCCGTCGAGCGCAACCCCCGTTTCTATTAAATTGAAAGAATCTGCGGCGGAAAGAAGAATTGGTCTCTTTTGCTTTCTTCTAGAAGTCTGAAGGCAACCCCGCCTTGAACGTACAGGTATCGGATGAAATGACTTATCCATTAGACGAAATTGGAGCATGGAATTCATCGGGAAGCGACCTGAATTGCTACGGAGCAGAAGACTGGGGGTGTGAACCGAATCATTTACACAACCGCTCCCATATGGGAATCACTTAGTCGCATGTACCATTAGGAGGGTTCAATCCTTGTAGTACTGCAAAGGATTGAACAATATTATGGATACCATCAGGAAATACTTATATCTCCTCCGGAAGAGACGAATGATCATTGGGAGGCGCGTGATCATTTCTCCGACACTGTTTCATCACCAATTACGGAAATGGACTAGTTGGAGCGACGGAAGTGGCTTTGGATACAAATCATTCAGAAAGATTCCATTATTTCATGTGACAACTCAAAATAGGTCTGGAATGAGGTATTCCGTGTAATCTCGATGATGGGATCCATTGATATACCCAGTAGAGTTGATGCTGGTACACGAACAATCATAGCTATTTCAATGGAACTCTTCGAAATCGAAGTAGATGGAGAAACTAATGGATCCTGTATGTAAATTGTTGATGTGTCACCCCCTTCGGTGAACATTAATTTAATTATCTTCGGATAGTGATATATAGAAATGACACTTGTAATGGGAGCTACCAGAACTAATGGGTACGAGCCAGCTTTCCATCCATGCCAGAAGGGGTAGGGTTTACCGGAAAAACCTGCTAATGGAGGGATACCCCCTGGGGATGGTAAACGTATAACTAGAGAGAATGTTAGAACAGGATCCTTCATGTATGGTCCCGCATAATCCCTAATGTTATCAGTTCCGGTTCGTGAACCAGATAAAGTGATGCGAGCGAAAGTCCCTAGATTCATGAATATGTAGATAGAAGTATAACTTATCATACTCGCATAGCCATTATCAGGATCCGCAGCAAGTATTCCAATCAGAATATATCCGATTTGGCTTATGGAGGAATATGCTAGCATACGTTTCATGCTTGTCTGAGTAACAGCAATTAGATTCCCCAATACCATGCTAAGGGTAGCTAATATTCCCAAAGCGAGATGCCATTCACTGGATAGGTATGAGAAAGTAATACCGAGGAGTCGTGTAGATAAAGCTAGAGCTGCTACTTTGGAAGTAGCAGAAAAAGAAGCAACGACTGGTGTAGGAGAGTTAGAGTCGGAGAGGAGATCCTCGATCTTCCCGCTCATTCAGAACCGTGCATGAAATTCTCACTTCACACGGCTCCTAGTTCGTAAGAGATTTCTAAGCTCCCAGAACCTTCCCCGTGTGTGTATCAAATCCACTTCTTCCTCGGTAATTCAATATGAGTAATAATTGGTAGCTTCTCGGGAAATCCCCTATCAGTGATTCCTTTTTAAAATGGTAGTTACCAACGTGGATACCTAATTACATCAAACGTGAGTGACGGGACCTTAAAGATTATACTGTATTATACCACAAGTGGGATTAACTAGCATCCATGGCTGAACGGTCAAGGCACCCAACTCATAATTGGCGAATTCGCAGGTTCGACTCCTGTTGGATGCAAACAAATGGGGGGAGAGGGTTTCATTCGGGTGACAAAGTGAGTAACCGAAATAGGGAGGTGGAGTATAATGGGTTCCGAAAACTATACGGGAACCAAGAAGTGGAAGCAATTATGAATTCGGATAGTAAGAGAGTTTGTTTGAATTGGAAGAGCTAAAGGGACACGAGAAAAATTATGGATAAATTGATAAATCAGATACTTACTGAAAAAACTATTCCTCCATTGCAACGAAACCAGTATACCTCCGATGTGAATCCAGAATCGAACAAGACTGAAGTCAAGAATTGGATTGAGCAACTTTTCAACGTTAAAGTAAGACACATGAATAGTCACCGACTACCAGATAGAAGGCGTAGGGGTAGAGCGTCCGGGTCGATGCATCGTAAGAGAATGATTATTACGCTTCACAAAAATGATTCCATTCCGCTATTTCTGAGCAAGTAACCCCGCAAATTTCACTAACGACAAGGAGGAAGAGGAGATATGGTTATCTGATTATATAAAGCCTATACGCCTGGCACACGCAATAGATCCGTTTCAAGTTTTGAAGAAGTGACGAGATGTAAATCCCGGAAAGGACTGACTCGTGGTAGTGGACCAAGGAGCGGACGTACTAGTGGAGGGACTATTACTGCTAGGCATAGAGGAGGTGGTCATAAACGACTATATCGTGAAATTGATTTCCGACGGAATAAAAAAGATGTTGTTGGAAGAGTGGCAAGTGTCGAGTACGACCCCAACCGCAATGCATACATATGTCTCGTGAATTATGTGGATGGTGAAAAGAAACATATCTTACATACTTGAGGGGTAGAAATCGGAGACACTGTAGTATCCAGCCCCGAAGCATCTATTTCAAGTGGAAATGCCCTACCTTTGAGTGCGACTCGAATAAGTGATTCACGTATTCGGAAATAACCGATTGGATTTAGGGTTGAGTCCATAAACCCAACACTAGACTCGAGATTCTTGGATCTTCCGAGGTGGACTTCGATAGGGAAACCGAGGAGGGACAATAGCGGGTGGTCAGGTGTAATAGTATCAAATAGCTATTAACCTGCAGAGGTAGGATAATATGGAGAGAACTGGATGGTCTCGAACAGGGACAAGAAATCAAAGGGGCATCCTCTGTTCGGTGTGGCCGAAAGGCAGAGGAAACGGGTCACTCGCCGCGTTCGGTATGACGGTCAAAGGCAGAATCGAAGCCACGAAGCGGAGTGAGAATGAGTCTCCCGGGGGGACTCAATCCCGGTATTGAAAATGTCTCCTAAGTTATCTAGAACATCAAATGATGTTGGCGTGAATGACTGAATTCATTGATTCTGTTGCTGAATGAGTTGCGAGACAGAAGCCAGATGCCGGTGGAGAACCCGAGGGTGTAGAAAAAGCTGGATATGCGAGTTTACCCTAGAACTGGTACTTTCATTTCTCGTTGGCGACATCCGGCGAGGATATCGCCTTCTGTATCCGGAAAGCTGTATGCTTTGAAAAGGGCTCGTACAGTTTGGGAAGAGATTCTATCCCGAATACTGGGGAGTAAAGGGTCTACTTCAACCAAGATACCTCTAGGTACGGTCATACATAACGTAGAAGTAATACCCGGGAGAGGTGGATGATTAGTTAGAGCGGCTGGTGCTACGGCAAAAGTGATTGCAAAGGAAGGTTGATTGGCTACATTAAGATTACCCCCCGGCGAGGTTCGTTCAGTATCTCAGAATTGTTTAGCTACTGCGGGACGAGTCGGAAACGTCGACATCAATAATGAGGGTTCGGGAAAGGCTGGATCTACGCGGTGGTTAGGTAAACGTCCAAAAGTGAGGGGTACAGCTATGAATCCCGTCGATCATCCGCATGGGGGGGGGGAAGGCAGAACACCCATCGGTAGGAAGAAGCCATTAACTCCATGGGGTTGTACGGCACTCGGAATGAGGAGTCGGGAAAGCGGTAGATACAGCAATCCGTTCATCCTTCGCCGCCGTAAAAGTAATTAATTGGTAGAAAGACTGGGTGGAGGGTAATTAACTATGGCACGTCCACTCAAGAAGGGTCCTTTTGTAGCTAATGATCCAGTAAGAAGAATCGAAATTCTCAATATCCGGAAGGAGAAAAAGATAATAATAACCTGGTCTCGTGCTTCCGCAATAGTTCCTATCATGATCGGTCATACCATTGCTGTTTACGATGGGCGGGAGCATCTACCCATTTATATAACTGACCGTATGGTGGGTCACAAACTGGGTGAATTTGTACCTACCCGGAGTTTCCGGGGACATGCCAGAAGCGATAAAAAATCTCGTCGATAATTGGGGAATCATATTTCATGGGAACCGAGAAAGAATCAGAGGTAAAGGAGGCGCAAGCTTCGTCCAGACGTGTTAATATGTCGTCTACAAAAGTACGACGAGTCATTAATCAGATTCGGAATTGTTCGTATGAACAAGCCCTTGTACTACTCGAATTTATGCCTCGCAGAGCATGTCACCCCATATTGCAATTGATCCTTTCCGCAGCCGCAAATGCTAATAACAATTATGGATTGACTAAATCTAATTCGTTCATCAGCGAAGCCTGAGTGGATAACGGTACCAGTCTGAAGAGATTTCGACCCAGGGCTCAGGGACGTGGTTACCCAATCAGAAAACCTACCTGTCACGTGATTACTAAAATGAAGAGCAAAAGGTAGAGCCGATACTAACTACATATTGACAAGTAGAAGTGGGGGAGGGGTTGTATGTATATATATATACATATATATGTGTATATATATATATATACCGGGTAGATATTGGTATTGAAATACAGGAAAACATCTACGGGGCAAAAGATTCATCCACTTGGTTTTTGACTTGGCATAAATCAGAGGCATTACTCCCACTGGTTCGCGCAACCAAAAGATTATCCGAGATTCCCCGAGGAAGATGAGAGAATACGTACTTGCGTTAGGGAGTATGTACGGAAGCATATAAGGGATTCCTCAAATTATGGGGGAATTGCACATATAGAGATCTACCGGAAGACGGACCTAATTCAGATAGAAATTCATACGGGATTTCCAGATCTATTGATTGAGGGACGTAGCCTGGGAATCGACCAATTGAAAGCGAATATGGAAGAATCATTAGGTTTTGGGAATCGGAAGCTTCAAATAATCCCGAATAATATCCTCCAGCCGTATGGCGAACCGAGAATTCCGGCGGAACATATTGCTCCACAATCAGAGAATAGAGTAGCTTTCCGTAGGACTATGAAAAAAGCTATTGAACTAATTAGAGAAACTAATAGTGGGGGCGTTAGGATACAAATAGCGGGGCGTCTCAATGGTAATGAAATGGCTCGCATTGAGTGGGCCAGAGAAGGTAGAGTCCCCCTCCAAACTATCAGGGCTCGTATTGGTTATTGCTACCACCCAGCTCAAACCATCTATGGGGTTTTAGGCATAAAGATTCGGGTATTCCGGGATATGGGATAATTATTCCTACTTTCCGACCCCCCACCCCTCCCGTTCCCTCCTCTCCTACTCTCTTGGGGAGTTGAAAATACTTAATAGATATTGGGATACATGATTACTTTGTGGTGCCAGGATCCGCAGGCTTATTCTATTCCAATTCCATAGGGGGGAGGGGAGCATACAGTAACGTCTCGATAAATTTCTGCTACGCTTAGTGTGCGACTCGACCGAATGAAGTTCCTCTGTTTATAGATAAGACGGATTGGTAGGTGGATCCCCACTGCTAATAACTGGAATGTCAGCTGGGGTTCGTAGCCGTATCAACGCAAAGTCTTTGTCCTCGGGAAGGGAAATCTTTCCAGTGAAGCGGAAAATTATATTGATTCTTGGGTGATCTGGGGGGAAACAGAAACAAGAAGTAATCAATAATCTCGTGCGATCGTATGGTTAACGACTCGACTCTCGGGAAGCAGTGTGGTATAGCATGATGGAGACGCGGTCTTGGAAATACCGACTAAGTCTTTTCCGATGCGGGGGGGGGGAGGGGGGGGAGCCTCGAGTCAATGAACACTAATGGAGATGACTCACAATAAGTACTTATTTGGCAACTGAGAGGCTCCGCTGCAGAGAGATAACCCAAGCGTTTATGGAGGGGAACTACGGAAACGATGGAACCTTCCGAGTCGATCGATTGTTTCACTATCAGCGATTCGGCGGATGGGATGGCGGGGGAAACCCACTCCTCATCGAATTGAGATATGAAATAGCAAATTCTGATGAAGATGAGAGATCGAGTCGATTTCCGCCCGTGGTTGTATTACCGACTAATATCCTAACTGCTATGAATGGGAGAATCATACGGAGGGGGGTAGGTAAATGAGCAAAAAGACAAAAATCATTTTGGTACTGACGCAAAATTTCCTACTTTGTCTCTTCCCAGAATTTTGAAAGATCTCCAAAACAGGGGGAAACGGTACTGAATTCATGAGGAGCCGGGTGAGGGAAAACTTTCACGTCCGGTTCTGTATGAGAGACGGAATGATTTCACCGCTATCGACTGTGACCCCAAACGATCCAAATTTCGTAAACAACATAGAGGAAGACTGAAAGGAATTTCCACTCGTGGGAATCGTGTTTCTTTTGGAAAGTTTGCCTCACAGGCCCTCGAACCTTCGTGGGTCACGTCTAGACAGATAGAGGCGGGGAGGAGAGCAATAACGCGTTATGCCCGGCGGGGTGGTAAGTTATGGATACGCGTCTTTCCCGATAAACCAATCACTATGAGACCTGCGGAAACACGTATGGGATCAGGTAAGGGATCTCCGGAATATTGGGTATCTGTGGTTAAACCGGGTCGAATACCTCATGAAATAAGTGGAGTATCGGGAAACATAGCTCGAACTGCTATGCGAATAGCTGCGCATAAAATGCCTGTACGTACCCAAGTGGTGACCGCTACGGAATTATGATTTTTGGGGGGAGTAGGAAGGGAGGGTGGAATCAGATAGAGATTTATTTCTATTTTTATTTCCCCCTCACTTAGCAATTTGATGGTGTGGGAAAGGCATTTCCAACCGATACAGGGAACATGGAGATTGAGGGTTTCCCCCTATCCCGAAGAAAGATGGGATGAATGGAAAATACATACGGGTAGCTATTCACCTGCAAATGAGTGAATAGATCTATTTTTTCCCCCTACCAATTAAGAAATGATTCAACCTCAGAGTTACCTAAATGTAGCAGACAACAGCGGGGCTAGGAAATCGATGTGTATTCGGGTGCTAGGGACCAGTAATCGTAGATACGCAGGAACTGGTGGTACTACTACAGGTGTGATTAAAGAAGCGGTACCCAACATGTCTCTGAAGAGATCGGAAGTAGTTAGAGTAGTGGTGGTATGTACCCGTAGAGAGATCAAACGTGACAATGGAATTATTTCGGGGTTTGGTGACAACGCGGCAGTCGTTATCAACCAAGAGGGAAATCCTAGAGGAACTAGAGTCTTCGGTCCAGTAGCTAGGGAATTAAGGGAATATGATTTTGCAAAAATAGTCTCACTGGCCCCTGAAGTATTATAGAAAATAGGGAATGGAATACGTGGGAATGGGGAGTCACTCTTCGACTGGGACATACTTTTTTCCATTTCCACGGGGGAATATATACTCCTTCAAGAATCCGGAATCTTCGGGTAGTTCGGAGAAGCAAAATGTAGAAAGGGGGGGGGGGAGATTGGTAACATGGGGTGGGGGGGGGCGGAATCTCTCCCGCCAGCTACATCCCGATTCTCTTTCGACTCGGTAGCAATAGTAGCAGCAGCGTCAACAACGGAATCTACCTATAACCTAAAAACTCTTATTGAGGGATGGGAATTCGGTGTAGGATATTGACACGAACAATATACCCCCGATGGGGTCGGTAGTGAGGTAGTGATAGCAGAAAGATTAGGATTCATCCTAGACTCAATAACTGATGATTGATATTTCACGAGTAACGATACCATTTCTACCATGATTACTCCCCCGTGAAATGCGAATGCAAGGAGAAAGGCGACAGTCCAACTACCTGCCACTGGTATTACTAGAGGTATTGCACGAATCTTATTGGAGGAGGGTTCTGTGAAAGATACTGCGGAACATAGAGAAAAAATGAAGGATTTTCTGGATGTGACCTTGAAATATTAAGGCAGAGGGAGAAAACCATGTGTCACAACTCTCAAACGTATCAGCAAACCTGGCTTGAGAATCTATTTTGACCATCGAGGAATTCCGAAAGTATTAGGCGGCATGGGAATTGTAATTCTACCAACATCTCAAGGACTTATGACGGATCGAGAGGCCCGACGAAGGGAAATTGGGGGGGAAATCCTGTGTTACATTTGGTAGTTAATGCAGTTACCGTATAAATCTGCTACCACTTCTTCCTAAAATTACTAGGAGTGGGGAATAAACTAGTATCATTCTTGACAGGATCCGTTAGTGATACAGGGGGGGTATCTCTTCCAAATGGTGGTGAAACAAAATCTGATTGACGTGGAAGGTACAGTCACGGAATCGCTTCCTAATGCCATGTCTTGAGTATGTTCGGATAATGGATGCCAAGTCTTAACTCATATATCGGGAAGAATCCGACGTAACTACATAAGAATACTACCAGGGGATAGAGTGAGGGTCCAATTGAGTCCCTATGATCTTACTAAAGGCTGCATCACTTATCGTCTCAGGAATAGACAAGCGAATGGCACTTAGTAGCAACTTCTGCTACCGAAAAGTCATTTATTTATAATCATTCACACAATCATTCGGGATCGAAGGACGAGGGAAATAGGGCTTGTCTAATCTTTCATAAGATTCACCAGATTCGGGGTTATAGATATGAAAATTCGTGCTCCCGTTCGTAAGATACGTGAGAAACGTCGACTGATTCGTAGACGAAGACGAATCATGGTAATCCGTTCCAATCCGAAGCACAAGCAGAAGCAAGGATAATAAATGGAATACGGGACTAGATAGGAGGAGAAATATTACCTAGTTGTAGTTCGTTTGTCGCAGATAATTAGTAAGTTATGCCAAGCAGCACGAAAAGGATTCGTTCACGAAAGGGAAAACGTAGAATACCAAAAGGAGTTACACACATTCAAGCAAGTTTTAATAATACCATTGTTACCGCTACGGATGTTTGAGGACAAGTCGTTTCGTGGTGTTCCGCTGGTGTATGCGGATTCAGGGGTGCGAGGAAAGGTACACCATTTGCTGCTCAGACTGCGACGGAAGGTGCCATTCGTACTTCGATTGATCAGGGTATGAAGCAGGCGGAAGTAATGATAAGCGGACCCGGACCGGGAAGAGATACGGCTTCGAGGGCTATTCGTAGAAGTGGTATAATTCTCAGTTTCGTGCGTGATGTGACCCCGATGCCGCATAATGGATGTAGACCCCCCAAGAAAAGGCTTGTCTAGTTTCCGACTATCAACTGCTTTGAATAAAGAGGGACCCAATTACGATTCAAGATGAAATACCAATCTCTACTCAGGCGATTCAATGGAAATGCATTGAATCCAGGATGGAAAGTAAGCGTCTTCATTATGGTTGTCTTGTTATACCTCCCCCCAAGAGAGGCCAAGTTAATACTGTGGGAATCGCTATGTGTAGAGCTTTACCTGGAGAGGTGGAGGGAACGAGTATAACACATGCGAAATCCGAAGGCATGAAGCATGAGTATTCCACAATAACGGGCATTTGAGAAACAATACACGACATTTCAGTTAATTTGAAAGAAATTGTACCTCAAAGCGATTCTAATGATGTTTAAAAAGCATTTCCATCGATTCATGGTCCTAAGAAGGTGACAGCTGGTGACATATCATTCCCGCCGTCTGTTAAAGCGATTGATGAGTCGCAACATATAGCTACCACTACCCAATCAATGTCCGTGAATGTAGAGTCGAAGATCGGGAGGGGTCGTGGATATTGCGTACAAGATCCGAAGCTGTGTGAAGATGGGGAATTTCCCATTGATGCTGTATCTATGTCTGTTTGAAATGTAAATCATAGCATTCACCTATTTGGAAATGGTAGAGAGATACAAGAAATACCATTCATGGAGATATGGACCAATGGTGGTTTGACTCCGAATGAGGCACCTTGCGAAGCGTCTAGAAATTCAACAAATTTATTCATTCCTTTTCCACATATGGGGGAAAATAATACTTCTTCTACTGGAGGTGGCGAGGATTCTTCCAATCCGACGGACTTTTCTTATCCTCCAAACGATATGGATGAATCGACGCGAGAGTTTGTGCTTAAACATACATTCATTGATCAACTAGAATTGCCTGTTAAGACTTATAACTGTCTTAAACGAGTTGGTATACGTACGATCTGGGACCCACTGAATTACAGTCAGGAAGATTTAGAGAAAATCAAGAACTTTGGAAGAAAATCTGTAGATTAAGTATTGAAAACTTTATGGGAACGTTTCGATATAGAATTACCCAAGAACAAATCGTATGTTGATTGGAAAAAAGATGGGTAAATACTCAAATATATTTTACCTAGTTCCCAACCCATTCCTCATTCTAACCCTTAGGGGGTAAACCGAAACCAGTGGAGGATCGGTATCGGTAAGAATCGGGGTAGACGAGTTAACTTTGTTTGTTTATCACGCCACGGGAGGAGGGGACAGTTAGTTATCTGACTGGATCTGGGGGGGTCTTGGATCGAAACGATCCAACCCCAGATCGACTATTTACCACATGGAGGATCGGCTTTTTTTTGGTGCCAGATCGATCCTAAAATAGTCCCAAAGTTGAAGATCCATCGATGGGTAAAGCTGCTCCGATGCCTAACCGAATAGCTACTGCAGTACCAATCGGAGAAACCGTTGTAGCTACTGAACGTCGAAATGGATTCTGAAATTTATTCACATTCTCGAGAAAAGGCACGGTCAACGAACCTGCCGGTACCGACGCCATCAAAGGGACACCCAATGATTTATTAGGAACTGTACGGAGTATTTGAAACACGGGAAAGAAATACCACTCGGGTAGTATCTCTAGGGGAGTTGCAAAGGGATTCGCTGGTTCACCGATCATCGATGGTTCTAGAACTGCCAAACCTACGGTACATGCAATGGTTCCTAAGATTACTACGGGAAATATATATAAGAGATCGTTGGGCCAAGCAGGTTCTCCGTAGTAGTTGTGTCCCATACCCTTGGCTAGTTTTGCTCTTAAAACAGGATCACTCGGGTCAGGTTTTTTTGTTATTGGGATAGACTTCTCACTCCCCCGGTAGAATCGGACGTGGAGATTTCTTATCAGCCGGCTCAAGCAAATCCTCGAATATTTCCGTTTACAAATTCCAGTGGGGAACCGGAGGAGTCGTAACTTCATAATAATCTCTGATACTTCCCGAAGCGAGAACCCTTGAAAAACGGAGAGTTATTCTACGGAATAGCTTATTATCCGAGTGAGCTTAAGAAATTTCTCCTCAAGAAGCTTCTTGGATGATCTCGTATCCCACACACGCGTCGTATCTACCCACAGATACGAGACTCTTGAGAAACAGTACCTGTGCGGGATCTTAACTTGTTACAACTTCGGCTTCCTCTTCCCCCGGATCGTTCTCTTACTCCGACGGTTGTTTCTCCGCATCGTACCAAATGCAGAGGAAGTGGATGCATTTTGAAAACCATATGTTTGAAGGGGTGAAACTGCCTGTGACTCGGGTATGCATGGGATTAGACGGAGCCTTAAGGATGAGTTCGACCATAGGAAGCATTCCCCAAAACACCTCATAGGAAGGGAAGTGTTTTCATATCCAAGTTTTAAACCCCAATTATGAGGTTGGGGAGAGTTGGAGCGGAGACACATACTTTAGTGTGGCAGCATTCGGTATAAGATCTGCATAGCCTATGTTTCGATACAAGTCACACACTCCCATAATCCGATCTTCCGCCTCCAGACACTTCAATTCATTTCCCTCGACAATTCGAGATAGGAATTCGGTCCACTAAGGAGTCTTCTATTTCTCTTGGTGAGAAAGACTAGTGGCAAGGAAAAAATAACCCCTCATCTTGTAGATTGGGGTCCTCCCGCGGATAGATCAATCAATACCACCCATCCGCTGGATTATAGATTTTCATTACAAGGGACCCGAAATGCCTTGTTTACGGATCATCGGGAAGTGCATTAGCATAGAAACAGCTGTGAGAGGCGGTGAGACGAAAGTGTGTGAACTATAGAAACGAGTCAATGTAGATTGACCTACACTAACACTTCCTCGTAGTAGCTCCACCAACGGAGATCCTATTAGAGGAATGGCTTCCGGTACGCCGGTTACAATCTTAACTGCCCAGTAACCGATTTGGTCCCGAGGCAAGGAATATCCGGTTACACCAGAAGATACAGTTGGTACGGCTAGAATTACACCAGTAACCCAAGTTAATTCACGAGGTTTTTTGAACCCTCCTGTGAGATAGACACGAAATACGTGTGGAATCATCATTGAAACCGTCGTACTTGCTGACCATCAATGAACAGATCGAATTAGCCATCCAGAATTCACTTCGGTCATTATATATTGAACTGAGGAAAAAGCTTCTGTAACGGTCGGACGATAGTGAGAAGTCGTGGCGGAACCAGTAGCTACCTGAACCAAAAAACGAGTCGATGTGATTCCCCCCAAGCGATGAAAAATGTTCACATGAGGAGGAACATATTTACTGGTAATGTCATCAGCAATCGCCTAAATCTCAAGACACTCTTCGAACCAATCGTATACTTTATCAAGATAGGCGGGCTTCTACGACCCCCCCCCATACAAACTGTACGTGAGTATTCAACCTCATACGGCTTAAACGAAAACGTCTGAGTAACCCTCCGTTCTACTACTAATCACTTCGTGTGGCGAAATATATTGATCGGACACATTCCGATCCGTGGGAAGGAGAAGGTGAGTTGACTAGTGAAAGATTCCGTCGGAATTTTGCTTTAATCTCGTGTCGGCTTTTGGCCATGGGAGGAAATAAGGACTCCAGCGTCTCGAGGAATCTCTTCGTCTTATCGTTAGGTTTATCCGGGGGAATAACCGAGATAAATAAATGGATAGAGTTTCTATCGTTTCAATGTCAATATCTGGATATCTGTGAACCTTAGATCCCCACTACACTCCGACGAATCCCCTCATTACTAGGTACGAAGATTGAATGGGTGGCAATTCTTCCTCGTTAACATCTTGTGGAACGAAGCGGTTAGTGTTTCGAAGCAGAGACGCAATCAAGTATGAGTAGTTATTCTCAATTCTCAAATACGGAAGTGTTATATCAAACATATGATTAATAGCTACCTCGGTTTATAAATAAGAGGTTGGATCTTCTATTCGACGTTGGGTGACAATCCTGTGGCGAAGTCTGAGTGGTAGATTCATACGAATTAATCATAGTTCAGACATTATTGATTAATATATTAACCCTTGCGCTTTGGATGCTAATCACCCGACCGCTATCCAGCAAGATAATAATACCTCCCCTATAGGAAATAGATCGTCTATCTATTGAACCAGATTGACTGTAACGAGTCACACACCCGTATTATCAAGATCCTTGGAAGTTTGAGTTACGCGGTTCAACTACCCCTCCGCGGGAGGGATTTCCTACCGCTCCCCAGCTATGATGGCTGGGGGAGCTCGGAATAACAATCCGGTCTTTTTTTACCAACTTATCGGGATACCATCCAGTAAGACGGAGGAGTTATATATTTCCGGGATGGTGACTGGGAATACTGCAAATAGAGCCATGAAGAATCCCATCGGGAGAGTAGTCCCCCAACCAGGAGCAACTTTACCATATTCCGAATTGAGTGGTTTTAAAGAGATTCCCAAACCACTAATCTTAGGTTTGCCTTTTGGGGTGTCATCGATAATCTTCGTAGCCGTATAACTTATTCGATTGATTGAGAGTTGATAACTTTATATGCTATTATACTGAAAACGAACCATCACTGTTTTGGATTACCTAGCAACGGAAACTGCAACTCTGGTCGCTATCTCTATATCTCGCCCACCCGTCAGTTTTACCGGCTATGCTTTGTATACCGCTTCTGGTCAACCCTCCGCGGAGCTTAGAGATCCCTTCGAAGAACATGAGGACTGATTAGACTGGGGGACCTTCCTATAGTAACGAAGGAAGGTCTCTTATTCTCCCCCCCTCCCTGTGCTTTTGGTGCTTCTGGCGCTTCCGCTCGTGGAAGAGGGATACTCGCGCGGGAGAGATAGCTGTTTCTCCAGGAAGTTAAGTATCATTTCTTCCCCTTACTAAGGATCCTGGGTGGCTCTCGGAAGAATATGGCAAAAAATATTATACCTAGAGTGGCTACCGGTAGAAATGTATAAACCAATGCTTCCGTGGATTCGGTCGTGGAATGGGATTTCGGGGATGACTTTCGCACTAATTTGTAAATTCCTTAGTATTTTCTTCGTGTTTCTCCAACGGCACCCACTAACTTCCTTCCCCCCAGGCCCGAACCACTCAACCGGACCAAGTGGTTAAATTACCTGGGTGTATCTGCGATAGGGAGTGGTTGCTACAAATAATTTCATTGATTAAATACCCGAATCTGGGAATTGGGATGGACAAAGAGAAGATCTCTCAAACGATTCGTCTCTTGGTACTTGGATCCCCCAACTTCTGGAATGCTCCAAATTCGACTTGAGAATCTAAGTCGGGATCGATACCGGCGAACACGTCTCTGAACAAGGTTCTAGCACCGTGCCAGATGTGTCCGAGGAAGAGAATAAGAGCAGGCGTGGCATGACCAAAAGTAAACCGACCTCGAGGACTACTACGAAAGACACCGTCCGATTTCAAAGTGGCACGATCAAATTCAGAGATCTCGCCTGATTAGGCACGTCTAGCATATTTCTTCACCGTAGCGGGGTCGCTGAAACTAGTTCCATCTAGTTCACCACCATGAGATTCGACAGTTACACCTACTTGTTCAACACTGTATTTTGATTCCGCCCGTCTGAATGGAACATCCGCCCTTACGATGCCTTCCCCGTCGACCAGGACCACCGGGAATGTCTCGAAGAAGGTGGGCATACGGCGCACAAGTAACTCATGACCTTCCTTATCCTTGAAGACGGCGTGCCCTAACCAACCGACAGCTATTCCGTCACCGTTGTCCATAGCACCTGCTCTGAACAATCCACCCTTGGCTGGGTTATTACCAATATAATCATGAAAAGCTGATTTCTCGGGAATTTTGGACCACGCTTCCGATAAACCAGAATTTTCAGCTTTGCTAGCACGGATCCGCCGATCTATCTCTTGCTGAAAATATCCCTGATCCCATTGGTAACGGGTGGGACCAAATAACTCGATTGGAGTGGCGGCGGAGCCGTACCACATAGTCCCAGAAACTACGAAGGCGGCGAAGGAAACGGCAGCGATACTGCTGGACGAAACGGTTTCAACATTCCCCATGCGTAGGGCCTTGTATAACCGTTGGGGGGGACGAACACTAGGATGAAATGGACCGGCTAGTATACCTAAAATACCTGCTGCGATATGGTGAGAAGCTATTCCTCCCGGAGTGAAGGGATCGAAACCCTCAGCTCCCCGAGCCGGATCCACAGGTTGTACTTTACCGGTTAATCCATAGGGGTCCGATACCCAGATACCGGGCCCAAATAAACCAGTTACGTGAAATGCTCCAAAAGCAAAGCGAAGTACTCCTGATAAGAATGAATGAATTCCAAAAATTTTGGGTAGATCGAGGGATGGTTTTCCCGTGCGTTCGTCGCGAAACAAATCCAGGTCCCAATGGACCCGATGCCGGATAGCAGCTAGAAATAATAAACCGGATGGGATAATATGAGCTGCAGCTACACCTTCATAACTCCAGATACCTGCGTCAGTTACGGTATCTCCGGTAATGCTCCAACCCCCCCATGACTTCGTTATTCCGATACGGGTCATGAATGGGATGACGAACATACCCTGTCTCCGCATCGGATCAAGAACAGGATCAGATGGGTCGAAAACCGCTAATTCATACAGAGCCATTGAACCAGCCCAACCAGAGACCGGAGCCGTATGCATTAGATGTACAGAAATTAAGCGACCGGGATCATTTAGTACAACAGTATGAACGCGATACCGAGGCAAACCCGTTGGAAACCCCTTTGTTGAAAATGAATGGACACTACGTGACTTTCTCGCGTCGGAAGCCTGCGCTATAAAGAAGTGGAAGAGACTCTCTTCAATCCTGAATGGAGATCCCACTTGGAATGATACGTGTAAATACATTGGTGTATAGGCGGACGTATCGGTGTGGGGAGCCGAGAATCCCCCCCTCCTAGCGGAGGGAAAGACATAGATATTTTAGCATTTACATCTTTTACGCAACAACGTAGAGATTGGTCCCATCTATCTCGCGGGAAATATTCCACCACCAATCAGATCTCGGATCCCTCGGCTATGTACCACGGATTCCACGAGTAGACGCCTCAAGAGATGCAAATTCATTCCGACTAGACATGTTATAATACAACACAAGCCTCCACTTCCATCGGGTGTTACGCTTTCGTTTAAGAGACAACTACAACTTACTACCGGTTTCCGTATGCCAATTGGTGTTCCGAAGGTGCCCTTTCGTCTACCTGGGGAAGAGGATGCGGTTCGGATTGACGTATAGTGCGACTCGTTAGACATATCGAGTTGTATGGAGCTACTCCCCATCATTTCTCATCCGAGCGATGTGTCTCTATCTCACTCAGACTGATTCTTTGGTAGTCGAACGCGTGAGACTGGAACGAAAGATTCGATAAAAGATCCATCAATCGTCGGAATCCATGGCTAGTTGGAACTAACAGATTCGCCAGGCTTCGGTCGCTAAATCCCGCGAGTCGATGATGACAAGGATAACCACAAGATTGAATGGGACTTGAATTAGTCAGTGAGTCGGGGTGGGGTGCGGGATCTGAAAGATGGAGTGGGGAAAGAGGAAATGAAACTATTTGTTCTACATGTACAAATAATGATCGGATTTATATCTCCCCGAAGTAGAAAATGAGCCTAAAGATTCTTTTGAGAGGGACTCAATTATGAACAAGAAAACATTGGTGGGAGGGGGGGGTGTACCCCCCCCCCCCACCAATTGAGATATGGTTCAAGATGTTTGGGAGACCGAAGAGACGAACCTGAACCATAAATGGAATACTGGAAAATGGATTAGATTGGGAGGGTGAAAGAGGTTTTCATTAACGGTGATACATGAAGTATCTCTTCCTAAGGGATGTAGAACCTGTTTTGCTCCTTCTCGTACCGGACCCATGCTGGTATACCGGAACCACTGGAGCCGTATGCTTCTAACGATGCTCGTACGGTTCCGGAGGAGGGGGGCGCGGAGACCTATCCTGATCAACCGTCTCTATCGAGAGAGGCTTCTTTTTTTGGGTCAGCAAGTGGATGACGAGATTGCAAATCAACCGATTGGTATCATGATGTACTTGAATGGGGAGGACGAAACCAAGGATACGTATTTGTATACAAACTTTCCCGGTGGGGCAGTATTATCAGGAATATCTGTTTATGATGCTACGCAATTTGTTGTACCGGATGCACATACCATTTGCATGGGATTAGCCGCTTCAATGGGATCTTCCATTTCAACCGGAGGAGAGATAACCAAACGTATAGCACTGCCTCACGCTTGGCGCCAATGATTTGTATGGGTCGAAACTATGCCTCCGCCCGATTGCGGTAATAATAGCATGGCACTTAAAACTTGGTGGAATTCTAGGTATGTGTGCAAGGACCGAAGTAGTGAAGCACCGAGATAGTGAAGTGAGTCAGGAAATTCTTCGGTAGGGATTCACCACCAGTAAGTGCATCTACTCTAGCGTCGCAGAAATCCTGGGGTGAGGGATGAATCCCTACAATTTATCCCGAATCGAAGGATCTTGATTCTATCTCCCGTAGAGAATATCCATATAAAACCTTGGGATTGCTGGAAGGGATGAAGCAACGGAACCACCATAGTACTTCTGGTAAGAAAGGGTGGTATATGTAATTTCTAAGAAGCTGGCTCTGGATAAGAGATAAGAACCCCACCCGATTTCTGGAATTGGGATTCTTCCACTTGCAAAATATTTGGTAGTCAGACACGGAGCCGTATGCAGAAGGAGCTGCCCGTACGGTTGTCTTCGGATTGAATTGCAACGATACTGAATCAGGGTTATGATTCATCAACCTGCGAGTTCCCATTATGATGGACAGGCGGGTGAATGTATTATGGAAGCAGAAGAAGTATCGAAACCTTGTGATTGTATTACTAGGGTTCATGTATAAAGAACCGGCAAACCTTTATGGATGATCTCCGAAGACATGGAAAGAGACGTTTTTACGTCAGCGAAAGAAGCCGAAAATCATGGTATTGTAGATCCCGTAGCATCAGAAAACTCTCCAGATTCAAGATTAATTTAGTAACTTCTACTGCTTGGTGGGGAATGTCCGGGACTCACGAGGAGTCTCCCGATATGAACAGGGGAGATCCCTACATTCCGGTACTTTAGGAATCGATACTATTTGGGTGTGGGTATTTACCAAATGTCATTCACGAATATTGATTTGCGGGGGGGGGGGGGGAGGAGCAACACCCAATTCCTCCCTCTCCCAGGTTTATGACTTGTGTGAATCACCGCTATCTCCACCACTTATTCCATCTCCCATATTTTCTATATGAGGTTGCCCGGGAGATAAGGATTCTACCAACTCAATGATTGAGGTGTCCTCCATGGTTAGGAATAGTCCGAACCCCAAAACCCTGCATCTTTTGGATATGCAATCAACAACTTATTAGGAACGCAAGACAACCAATGGAGATTGGAACAAAATCCCCTGCCCTTCGGGGGTGCCCCCAACGCAGAGGGGTATGTACCAGGGTGTATGTGCCGACACGTTTGAATCGTAAACCAAATGATATTGGGGGGTCGGTGTCGCAGCAAGATCCCTTCACTGTAATTAGGCAAAGATCCGTCATCTATATCCTTTACTGAGAGACGAAAATTCATAGTTCTGATTGGTGCAAATCCAATCATCTTAGTGTGAGATGAGAAGCAACTTATCAGAGATACTAAAAAAATCACTAAGCGACGTGGGGATGAGGATATCGATTCCCATATCTCTGCTGGAATCCCTGCAATGGCGGTAGCTTTGCTTTGGGTCAACCATCCAGCCAACTACCGAAGTGAAATACCGTTACTATACAAATAAGTCTTTCTAGGATGAAACTCTTTACCTGATCTCTCAAGTCTTGAGTGGAGCCGGGGATTGGAAACTATACGACTTACCAACAGTAATTCCATTTCCCCCGTCATCGGGAAATCATAGGCTCCGGTGTATAGGAAGGACCCAACTGTCGAGGAAGATACTACGGAAACTTTGGAATCCATAACTCCCTCTGGTGCAACTTCTTTATCAAGAGGCATCTGATCTCGGGGATTTGTGGACGGGAAGGTTAAGGTAGCAAAAGCCATTGGAATCATTATTTTCTACGTCAGATAGGAAAGTCTCTTGCGGGAATTGTTCTTTCAAAAGAATTAAGTGACCAGATTCAGATTCTATTTCAACTATTTCTGATCCTACTAATCCGAATAATTCGGATATCAGGAGTGCGGGGAATTGAGAGTTTTGGTGTGCCACCGCGACCGTGCATGCCACCAGATCTACACTTAGCAATTCCGTCTTCTTGCTAGAAGGATGCATCCAGACGGTTCCGATGATATGAGAGAGGTGGGATTCATTCGGGACTGAAGGGGGGGGGGGGGGGTTGTATCACCAGTGTGACAGACAGAGTCCCCAAAGAATAATTTTGATATTTTGTGAGGGTAAACACTCAAACGACTAGGGTAAAAACGCGGATCTGTGGCTCGGAAACGTCGCAAAAGTATTCCTGAAATTACATCTGGATTTAGGGGAGCTCATTCAAAGCTATTTAGAACGGCGAATCAACAGGAAATGAAAGCATTGGCTTCTGCTTATCGAGATAGGAGTAATCGAAAGAGAGAAATTTGTCGCTTACGGATTGCCGGATCAATGCAGCAGCACGAGGGGAATGGAATTTTCTCATAATAGGATGATTCACAATTTATATGAAAATCGAGTTTATCTGAATCGCAAAATACCTGCATAGATAGCTATCCTAGATACTCACCGTTTTTCCGAGATTGCACAACTACCAGTATACGAATCTACTGGTTGAAATAAGAAACCTCTCCGGATATTGTCTCCCGGAGAGGCGGAACGGACGGTAGTAAACTACAAATATTCCACCCGGGAGTATTGGTTCCGACTCCTATTCATTTCTCCATTTAGGGTTAATAGGATCGAGTAGTCGGTTGAATGCCAAATCTTTCAAACTAGAACTTAATTGTCTAGTCGCTAGCAATGCAAGGTCTAATTCTCGTTATTCGAGAACGGTGGCAAAGCTAAAATACGAGCTCTTTTGATTGCGACAGCTATTGAGTGCTGTTGTTTCGGGGTCAACCTACTCATTCATCTGGGTGAAATCCTTCCCTGTTCACTTACAAATCGACGGAGTAAACTTATATTTCTGTAGTCAATAATCTCGTCGGATCGGATGGATGGAGAACGTCTACGCGAAGACTGCTTAGATTTATTCGTGATACCTTTCATGACATTTCCGAAAACTATTGATTATTTTCCAGTTGATTAGAAACAGATCACTTATTTCTTCGACTCTTTGTGAATGTATGTTTTGTAGCAGCAGGGACAGTATCTCCTCTGATTCCAATCAAGTAGGTGTATTGCGACGATTCTTACGCGTAGTATATCGAAAAATACCTAGAGATTTGTCGTCAGTCCCTTTTCGGAGTGCAACTTGTGCATTCCAAAGCAATAGTTACTCTCGCATCTCTACTTTTAGCCATAGGATTCATTGAAATAAGTGAAGGAAATGGGGGAGGAGTGGATGGGAAGATACCGTCTCAGTAATAAATCATTAATAGAATTCCCGATTTATCGATTTCCAGTAATGAATGGATCGCTCACTGCTCCCCTCACGGAAATCGATCTATTTCTCCCACCTTACTTTTGTTTTGCTCAACCCCCGCCTCCCCGACTAGAGAAATGGAAATATCAAGGCATCTGGAAAGAATCGATTTATTTCTATTAGTAAACCGGGCTAGCAGCCCAAACCATATCGTAGCCAACACGGGGGCCGTGGAAAGATAATTTTTACATCTTGCATTGTGAATTCTCCTTCGTTTTCAATCGACTAGGAAGATGATGTGTCTCTTCCAGTATTTTTACCACGACCAACCCCAGTAAGGGAATCGGATTCTTCCGGTCTGGGAATGATTCGGAGGCGACATCCTCTCGGGACATGGTTACTTCTTAAGTGGGTAGTCAAGTTCTGTGGCTATCAGTTATAATTACTTGGATCACGCGTCTCAATACCGAGAATGCCAGTCGGAGATCGAGACCAATAGGGATGTAGCGCAGTTTGGTAGCGCATTTGTTTTGGGTACAAAATGTCGCAGGTTCAAATCCTGTCATCCCTATTGTTCCCCGTACATCCCAAAATGATATTGGTGAGAAATTGGTGACAAGAGAAATCCATCTGGGTAGATTGTTTGTGTTATTCAACTGATTCCCCCACAAGAGACATTCCATTTATCTTCCTCTCTCCTGGTCGGTGAAAGAACCACTCCGATTAAGAGTCTGATTCTATTCCCGTGTCCGGATGTCCGCAGATTCTGATTAGAATGGAAACTGGCTTACGTGGGGAATGGAGCGCCCTTAGTTCAGTTCGGTAGAACGCAGGTCTCCAAAACCTGATGTCGTAGGTTCAAATCCTACAGGGCGTGTTTCTCCGACTCAAGTCGGTATCAGCTGGTTCGACCAATACCCACACATACTAAGAATTTGCATTTCCCGATCCCTCTGGATTACCAGAGAGATCTTAGGAATGGGAGAAGGATATGGCAAATGAGTCTCCGTCTTCTACCGAATATCTAGTTGGTCGCCACGTCGATATTGCAAATATGCAGTTACAAATAATCCAGCTAGAGTTATTGGGATCAAACCCAACACAATTCCGGATAGCAGTGCTTCAACCATTTGGGTTCACATACATTTAGTACAAATACTTACCGAAAAAGATTCAGGTATTAATTGGTAATAGATGATTGGTAAGTGCGGCGGATCAGTAAGTGCTAATGGGCACTCCTCGTTCCTTCTAAGCTGATACTCTTGTATCATATAAGCCGGATCTTATTCAATCCAACAAATAATACTGAAGTTGAGATTGGTGCGGACGATAGAAAAGCGAAGTGACTCGGTGGAGTAAGCATAGATTTAAGTACCAAATTGATTTAGCAGATAGGTTAGTAGAAAAATAATTGGTTACTCGGAACTATCGAAAGGGGATTCGAAGCTTGGTAGACATATGAGAGCAGTTTATCCGACGAGAAGATCGCGTTTCAGAAGCTGGGAATGGGATCGACAGTTCATCGAAATATCTCCAACCTCTGAATGAGTGGGAGGAATCGAATCTTCCCAGAAAGAGGAACAAGACAAGATTGGATATTAATATCTCAATTATATGTATCAGATACCCCTACATGACCAGGTTCCCCCGAGTTCTCGATGGAGAATCCTATAGTTCTAATGGCAGGATTTGATACGGAAGTCATTCGAAAGAAACTTAGACGTGGTGGGTTAACCACGCGCGTTGAGACTCACCGGAAGCATCGGAACCTCCAATTGAACAATCGGGGAAAAAAAAAGAATCATATTCTTTCCATAGGTTCTCCTAAAACGCGGAGAAAATACTGATAGATTTGTATACTCGGGGGGGAGGGGGGGAATTACGGTTTCTCCGCTCGGTTTATTTACAACTCGTTTATTTATCCGGCGAAATAAGAGGAATATTGCTGCTTCGAGGGGGGGCTAGCTATACTAATCCAGTATGTTTCGGGTATACCCTCGGTATAATAATGACAACTTAACGGGGATCGCTCAGGTATACCGGTAGATTCTCCATCTACTGGTACTCACACCTCTCGGCAAGCAATCCTCCTTAATCCCGCAGGGATATACGGAGCTGAACATGTCTGGGAATACGGGAGAACGTCCTTCTGCTGACATTATTACTAGTATTCGATACTGGGTCATCCATAGCATTACTATACCTTCTCCGTCTATTGCAGGTTGGTTATTCGTCAGTACAGGTTTGGCTTACGACGTTTCTGGAAGTCCCCGCCCAAATGAATATTTTACGGAGAGCCGACAAGAAGTTCCTTTAGTAACTGGCCGCTTCGATTCGCTGGAACAAGCTGATGCATTTACTAGATCTCAGGAGGTACCAACGACTCCAGATAGAACTTATCCGATTTTCACCGTTAGGTGGCTAGCCGTCCACGGACTAGCTGTACCTACAGTTTTTTTTCCAGGCTCTATATCGGCAATGCAATTCATTCAGCGATAATCCCTATATAAGCTATAAATCCACGACGCAACCGAACCCGAATAAACAGAGTGTGGAATTGAATCGTACAAGCCTTTATCGGGGACTCTTATTGATCTTCGTACTTGCCGTCTCATTTTCCAACTACTTCTTCAATTAGAAACTGAAGAGATTTGATAACCCCAATTGGGAAAAACTAAGACCTGATTTATTTGTGACTGTTCGTGTCTCGAGTCGTGACTAAATAATGAAATCAAAAAGGGAGGGGGGTGGGACAAATGGCCAATACCACTGGAAGGATTCCTCTGTGGCTTATAGGTACCGTAGCTGGTATACTCGTGATAGGTCTACTGGGAATATTCTTTCATGGAGCCTATTCGGGATTGGGATCATCCCTCTGAGAATGAATAAGCATTGGGAAATTCTTCCTACTCGCAGGTGAAAAGATGTGCCGGATCCCGGGGGTTCATAGGTCCGGAAACGGGTCAACCCCCTCTTCCGGAGTCTGTTCTACTGCTCCGGGTGCGACAACCCCCCAGCTGTATATGCTACTCCGCCTCAGCAGAGTCAAATTCTGGTACCGTACTCGGGTGAGTAGGTTATTCGATCGATTCTCTCCCGAAGAATCGATCGCAATTGGATGAAGGGGCGGTAATTATTGCAATCATTTGATAAGTATGGGACAGATTCCTACCGGGATTGGGAGGGTGCATATGCTTTTGATAACAAACCAACCCACGAGTCACTCGTCTGATTCTTCGAGAGATCGAGGGATGGGGGGAATCATATCACATTAAATCTCTGGACTCGGGAGGAAGAAGGAAGGACTCGACCTGAGGTTTAAATCCAATTCCAGGTCGATTTCCTCATAGTAAATTGGGGGGAGTACACGGTGGCGGTGGCTCACCCGCCACCACCGATATCGGAATAGAAAAAATAGTTAGCAAAATTGGATATATTTTCTGATACCTGTCGGGGAGACTATTATTGAAAACTTGGTTTCATCACCGAATATGTTTTTGAAGAATTCCAGTTATTCTTACTGCTAACTGGACTCAACCGGCTCCAAATGATACCACAAGAGTTGTACTTATCGCTTCGTTTAGACGTATAGAAGAGGTAGAAATCCAGAATTTGTCTTTGACTCGTCGGATTTACAGTCAATTACCAACCCTTTCCGGATGGTTCACATCCGAAAAGTATGGACTCAGAAATTCATCTCCGCCAATTGGACTTTCTCGAACTGCTTCTTCTTTGACACTGGGAATATCTGGGCCAGAGTAACCGATGCAAGAAAAAGTAGAAGACCTTGAACACGTAATGGATCCTGAAGTACAATCTCTGCCTCTGCTTGACCGAATCCACCCACGTTAGGGTTATTGGTCGATGGTTAATCAGCTTTAATATATTCACCCTCCGAAACGATAAGTTCGGGACCGGGAGGTACAGTATCAACTACTTCACGACCCCCCGATGTCTCTTGGGTAGTGATTTCGTATCCACCCCCCCTCTCCCTACGTGTTATTCTAGTTATCCTTCCCGTCGCCGAAGCGTTGTAAACCGTATTATTGCTTTACTTCCATCGGGATAGATCTGTCCCTTCCCCTATTCCCTCCAACATATAGGGGGTATTTTAAAAAGTGTACCTCTTTATCAACGGCAGGATCCGGTGAGAGATCGGAAATACGATTTCACTATATAGCTTACCCGGAACCGGACCTATTACTATCATGTTCTTTCTATCGGGGCGATAGCTCTGGAACGAAAGTTTACTTAATTTTCCTCGCTTCGGTTGGAAGACGATCAGAAGGAGCCAATTCAAACCCTTCGGGTGGGATCGGTACGGCGCCTACATTCAATCCTCCCTTTTTACCATTTGCAAGTACTTATTTTATCTACATATCATAAGGAATCTTACAACTGCTTCGGACACAGTATTGGGAAGAACAGATTGCGGAACCTCAATATCCACGGGGTTTCTTAGCCAAGTGACGATTAGCACATACAATACGTCCCAGTTGCTTCTCGTGGATCCTCGTAATTCTATTGCGCAAAAATCGGATATGCATTTGATACGGATGGACGATTCATTCCATCCAGAGTGATCAACATTGGAAATGACAGGGTCAACCACTTCGCCATCCAGTCTTACTACTTCTCTTTCGCATAGTTCGATTATTAGTATTAGGGTTTCTCACAAATAGATTGTTTTCTTGACATCATAGGTAAAATATTACTCCCCTCTTTTGGAGTATTCTGATATCCCGACGATTGCGGGAATTGCAAATTTTTATCCTCCCACTACCCAATACCAGAAGAGGATAATAAAATCCAATTCCTACGAGAAGTGAGTCTACTCCGTTGGATGCAACTGGCAGATACTCGGTGGAGTGATTATCATTCATTCATTGTGTGATAAGTCGCTACGATTGGAAGGAGATATACGACTCAAATGGCGAGGAATCCGATATTGGAGACTGTGTCTGAAATAACCGGGAAGGTTGAGACGAAACAAGAGATTACATATTTGTTGTGAGCGAATCCCAGATGTTCCAGGAGAGAATCTACAACTATTTCCCAACCGTGTGGGGGAGTGAAATCCAATACATAAATCCGTTAATGGTGGAGTAGAGAACGCTTTCGTCGTATCATTTAAGCTATAGAATAACTCCCGAATCCAGGAATTTGAAACTGCGAGTCTTTCTTTACCTACTACGACAAGCAGATCGAGGTGGCAATGCTAATTACGTCGGTTACTAGGTGCGAGATTATCTGGGTGTTTCCCTCGTTACATATTACCACCAATTGAATAGTTTTGTCATACACATCTGTGCCGTAGTCTTGTAATTAGGTATATACAGAGCCTCTCATTGTTTCACCAACCGGAGTAAGCCTTCTATCTCCTGAAGTCGTTTGAGAGCTACCTCTTCCCGGAAAGAATTAATAAATATTTGTGACTGGAAGGTATTCCACCAATTTCTGATCCGAGGTTCTAGAAACCAATTCTTCAAGACAATTGGAATCGCGGAAGGGAGAAGTAATAGACATCCGATATATTGAATAGGAGCTACTGCTTGATATTTAGCCAATTCAGAATCGTTAAGTACTAATGAACTCGATGGACCCGTCAACTCTGTGTTGAACCTTGATGAAGTACGAGTTATGGACCGTGGCATCAGACTTATAGACTCATAAGCCGTTGTACTACTGGGGGAATCCACTGATTTGCGGACAGAAAATTTATCATTTGAGTTATCATTTATTTGGAGTGACGGAGAAGTTGTGGGACGGTGCCGTGTCCAGGAATCAGGATCATTTTGGAGTTGCTTCGATCCGAGCCAATTTCCTCATTCATTTGTTCCGTCTTACTCGATTCTCTTGACACATATTTACCCGCAGGAGCCAAAGGATTATCCCCTGGTGGATTTTTGCGATAAATCACCAATTATGTTTGGTTTCCTCCCACCCTGCAGGGATCTAGACGAACCAGTGGAGGCCGCTGATTGAAGAGGCAGAGCAACTGGGGGGTGAGATGGAGATGCATCACGGGACCTTTCCTCTGTCGATATTTCTTTCCCACGGGAGGTAGGAGGATAATTCCCGATCAGGAGCAACTGGCGTTGCTTCCTCCTGATAAAGAACTTAAGACTATTCCGAATCTTCGATACAGATATGCTGATCCTACATTCTAAAAGACTCCGATATATATGTAGATAGAGATTTACTAGGTTCTGCATCCGTATGAGCTACCGCAGCCTGTGACGAATCTTCCGTAGATGATATTGTTTCTAGATAATAGGAAGAGTCTTCTCTTACGGATTGTAGTCGCTTACTAGCTTCGTAAGCTCTATCCGGGGAGCGACGTGGGGTATTGTAGAACCACCGGAGGAGTCTCCAACAGTATGATTTCATATATTATTTATATGGTGAGGAGGGGAATTCACGAAGTAAATTACTAAGTGGATGAATCCCCGTAATCGAACTCTCTTTTCTAATTCCCTTCTCTAATCGTCACTATACCATCCTAATTTCCTTCCCTCATCTCATTCGCTTCTTCTAGGAACCTCCGGATCGGTCGAAATATTAGAATCCCTCGATTGATACACGTGAAAAACGAGCAAAGTTCAGCAGCTTTTTCTTCTGTTTCTCCCGACGCCGAATCCTCACCAATCCCGGGTTAGGGGAATGTCTTGCCGACCCCTCATCTTCAAGTAAAGGACTCGACGAGGATAGAAACCTCCTCGAATTTCCAATTTAACTGCTTGTATATCTCTCATTGCAAATTGGATACAAATACGACGGTTTCCCCGGGAAACCCCAGCGAGAAATGGGGAAGATTCCTTCTCATTTATCAAATGAATTGTAGCCGCTACCCACATCCCGAAATATCGTACGCCACGGATAAAATCCAGGGAAGAGACCCGCGATACCATAGAAACACATCACAATACCTTGTGGAATGAAAACAATCTGTCCAGATGGAAGTGTGGGGATTAAATCTTCACCAATATAACTAGAGATTCCAACCGCCGGAAAACCCATTGCGCCACGAACCGGGATACGGGCCCAACACAAATTACTGAATCTACGAGAACCTCTTGGAGAATCTACTCGAAACCATTCGGATTGACGATTCATTAATACTCCTCCAGAAATTGCCTTGTTGGAATGAATCAGCCGCTTATATTGTTATTGGTCCCACCTCTACCCTACCCCCCCCCCCTCCCCCGAATAGATGCAGATACAGATACAGCCGATGCTTCGACATCACTTCATTTTGAAAAGGATTCTTGGAAGGGATTTCTGTTTCCGAGAAGTTTAGAACATTTTCCACTGTTTTGGTGCGTAGGTGGGGGTCGCTAAGATCTATATGTCTTAGCAACGATGGAACGATCCACGTCTCACTTATCCATAAGGGGAAAGTGAGATATAGATTGAGATGACGTTAAAGATTCCCAAGTGCTAAAACAAGTGCTCAAATAAAATAACCGCCGGTGAAGCTATGTGGAAAGAATATATCCGACCGAATCAAAGCAAGAGTAGTAGTCGTAATTGATCGATCCTATGGAACAATTTCCGTGAGATAGTGTACAGAACAAGAAATTGTAGAATTTCGTCCCGTTCTATATAAATAAACAGAGATATCATTGTAATTGCCGGAAGACCGAACCTACTAGGGGTACAGAAATGGAAGGTAAATAGGACGCTGTCGTAATGGAATCACCCTCAAGTAAGAAAGATATGACACAGATAGATGTATCTATAATGACATTATATTGTTATTTTTATCTTTTATCCCCCAATGTCTAATAATAGTCTCCTTATCTCACGTAGAAAGGAAGTTTTTATACTTCGATATATCGAGACAGTTACTCGGAAATTGCTACGAAATCCATATTGTTTCCGGTAAAGGTATCTGATTCCAGCTCCGATCAACTGACTCAATGAATCTGCAGACATCCGCGGTTCTACTTCGTCGAATCAGGCGCACAGCAGAGTCCGAAATTATACCGATGGTTAATCTCGATTTCTTACTGAGGTATAATTGCATTGTGGCATAATTTGCATGGCGTGATATCAGAGAAGGATAGAAAAGTATTGTTACGACGGTTCGCTGAATAAATTCCTCTCATTGGAGAGGTAGAGAGATTAGTAGGACAACCCCGAATTGATAATTCCTAACTTGAATTAATGAGAAGGAGGGAGAGTGATAGAAACGGGGGTTTAACCGAATGGGGGGAAAGGAGGTTCAATTCCTTTTACAAGGAGCTGAAGAATAAAGCTCAGATATCTCACTCGGAACACCTTTTAGAGGATTACGTGGAACAATTGAATCGGGTGATCCATGATCAAATAAAGATTCAGCTACTTGAAAGCCATCGGGTATCTTCTGACGCAGTGTTTGTTCAATCACCCTTTTCCCAGCAAATGCTATGTATGCTTTGGACTCAGCAATAATTACGTCCCTAACGTACCAGAACTAGCAGGTAACACCACCCGTAGTTGGATAGGTAGGAACCGATATATATAATAATCCCTTCTGAACCTGATGTATTTGTGGGACGGGAGGAATCTTAGCCATCTGCATCAGACTCAACGTCCCTTCTTGCGTACGTGCTCCGCCGGAAGCACAGATAATAACTAGTGGAAGGGATTGATCCGTGGCACATTCGATTGAGCGGGTAATCTTTTCACCTACCACAGAACCCATACTTCCCCCCGTGGATTGAAAGTCCGTAACACCAAGCGCAATAGGTGTCCCGTTTAGACATCCCACCCCAGTCTGAACAGCATCAGTTAAACCCGTTCGTTTCTGGGAGTTGATGATGCGACTTCCATGAGAATCCCCGTCAGAGAAACCTGGAACATCTTATGCAGTCATGTCTTCATCCATGGGAATCCAAGTGTCACGATCGATCGGAAGTTCGATTCTTTCTGTACTAGTCATTGGGGGGTGATAGCCGCACCCTCACAAATATTTTTATTTTGTTTTGGGAATCTCACGTAAAGCATGTTACCGCAGTTGTCACACCGAGTCCACAACCCCCTGTCGGTATCAATGCTTATGTCTCTATTCCTTCCTCTCTCACTCAAAACGTAACCCTTTGTGGCTTTTTCGAGGAAAGCCCCGATCAATCCACCAAAATTCGCGTTTATCTTCGAACCGATTTCTCACAGACATAGGAATTTTCCTCATTCATTTCTTCTCCTTCGCTTCGGAGGTAAAACAGTCGATTCTATTAGATTTCATTTCATCAATGAGATAGACACAGAGATGGAGAAATCATTTCTGAACTATCAGGATCAGCGTCTGTTCGGAATAGGCGTCCGAATCGAGACTGACTCCGAATCCGATAACTAATTGGCAATTGACTGATCATCTATTTGATCAATCATATGTTAGAACCCACAAATAATTATCCAATAACACTTCGTGGAAATAGTTGTGTCGTGTACTGAGAGGCACTGACTCATTTCCTTACTACTCGAGTCTCTGCAGCTCGTATTCCACCTCTCCTATGCAAATTGGGGGGATTCGAACCCCCGTCCCCATGGATCGGAACCATGTGCTCTCATCCGCTGAGCTACCAACTCCGATCCGTGGCATATCGGGAGTATGGAGGGAATGTTCCTTCTCCCTATACTCCCTGTTCGCCCCCACGAATCCTACCGAATGAATGAGATTCCCGAATAGTTACGGAAATTACAATGTATCAATTGTGTCGAATTCAAATTTGATCTGTTTCCATACCTCGCAAGCAGCAGCCAATTCGGGACTCCACTTACTAGCTTCGCGGATAATCTCGTTACCTTCACGAGCAGATCACGTCCCTCATTACGAGCTTGTACACAAGCCTCCAATGCAACCTCGATTAGCTACGGCGCCTGGTGCGTTTCCCCAGGGGTGTCCCAAGGTTCCTCGCCGAACTGTGAGACAGAATCATCTCCGAAGATTTCAGTTAGAGCGGGCATATGCCAGACATGGATACCTCCCGAGGCTACGGGAAATACACCTGGCATGGATACCCAATCCTGAGTGAAATATATACCCACGGCTTCGGTCTTTCTCGATATAATCGTCGCGTAGCAAATCGACGAAACCCAGTGTGACTTCTCGTTCTCCCTCCAGTTTACCCACTACGGTCCCGGCGTGGATATGATCCCCGCCGGACATAACGCAATGCTTTGGCTAGGACACGAAAATGGATACCGTGATTCTCTGTCTATCGATAACAGCATGCATCGCGCGGTGGATATGAAGCAGTAGCCCATTATCTCGACAATAAAAGGCCAAGCTAGTATTTTGCAGTGAAGCCTCCCGTCAAATAATCATGCATGACGATGGGTGCTCCCGATTCTCTAGCAAAGACTGCTCTTTTCATCATTTCCTCACACGTACCCGCAGTGGCATTTAGATAATGTCCTTTTATTTCGCCCGTTTCGCCTGAGCCTTGAAAGAGCTTCTGCCACAAACAGGAACCGGTCCCTCCAACGCATGAATGGTTGAGAATTTACGTTCTCATCAATCCTTCGTAAAATCAAGTCCGCCACGGAGACATTCGTAAACAGCCCTGCCATAGTTTTTTAGCAGATAAATAGTTTTTAGCAGATAAGCCCAATTTTGGCTTGATTGTACATCCCAGCAAGGGACGACCATATTTGTTCAGTTTATCCCTTTCGACTTGGATACCGTGAGGCGGCCCAATGAAAGTCTTGGAATAAGCAGGAGGAATTCTCAGATCCTCCAAACGTAGAGCTCGTGGGGCTTTAAATCCAAATACGTTACCTACAATGGAAGTGAACATATTGGTGACGGAACCCTCTTCAAATAGATCCAAAGGATAAGCTACATATGCGATATATTGATTCTCTTCCCCAGCAACGGGTTCGATGTCGTAGCATCGACCCTTGTAACGATCGAGACTAGTCAGTCCATCCGTCCACACAGTGGTCCACGTACCTGTGGAAGATTCTGCAGCTACTGCAGCTCCAGCTTCCTCAGGCGGTACCCGGGTTGCGGAGTCATCCGGGAAGGCTGCCAAGATGTCAGTATCTTTGGTCTCATAATCGGGAGTATAGTAAGTTAGTCGATAATCTTTAACACCAGCTTTTGAACCCAATACCTGTTTTAGTCTCTGTTTGTGGTGACATGAGTCCCTCCTTACAATTCAATTAGTAAATCCTGCAAGGATGAGATCTGCTCGACATAGATGGAAGAATTCAACGTGAAGCGTGGAATAGGTCCTGATAGATTCGACTCGAGACGTTTGTCGAAAACTCTACCTCAAGCATGGGACATTAGTATTTTATAATACGTCCCACATGTAATGCAACTGACTCTGGTTGTTTCGCACGGAAATTGCTTGAAGAATTAGATCGTAATACATCTCGATACATTGACTCGGGAATCTTTTCGTGGTTAGACTGGTCAGTAGAAGCAAAAAGGGGATTGAATTCGATATCTGGTTCGCTTTGCGAATAGACGGGGGAAAAAAGGGGATTCGACGAATGAGATGTAGCAATCACATCTAACTAGATGGACCAACTCGTGGGTATCGCGCTCTTTTGCCTCCGACCCATATGTGGAGAGGAGGAATCAAATCCTACAGTACCTGTCACCCATCTGGATGGATCGGAATCGACTTCCGAGGAAGCAAATGATATGTTTGAAAAAGGGGGAGAAGGGTGTGGAACTAGTAACTCCCCACCATCAACCAATTAGCAATGAAATGCCAGATGGTTCTGCCCAATTCGACAATCAAATGAAGATAATACACCAAAACAGTTACGAAAACCAGTTCTTCTGCTTTTGGAATTTCTAAATCAGTGGAGAGAAATGTGGGATATATTACCCAGATCATTGGACCAGTATCGGATGTGTCTTTCCTCCAGGTAAAATGCCCAATATCTACAACTCTTCGATGGTTAAGGGGAAAAACCCGCGGGTCAAGAGATTAATGTACTCGTGAGGTGCAACAATTACCGGGTAATAATGAAGTCAGAGCCGTAGCTATGAGTGCTACAGATGGTCTGATGAGAGGTATGGGCGTCGTCGATACAGGAGCTCCTCTCAGTGTTCCTGTTGGTGAAATTACTCCTGGTTGAATCTCTAATGTCCCTGGTGAACCCGTCGATGACTTGGGTCCCGGTAGATATTGGTACGACGTCCCCCATTCATAGATCCGCTCCGGCATTTACGCAGTTGGATACTAAATTATCTATATTTGAGACGGGGATTAAAGTCGCGGATCTTTTGGCTCCCTATCGTCGAGGAGGAAAGATTGGATCATTTGGAGGAGCTGGAGTGGGAAAAACGGTTCCTATCACGGAATCAATTAACAACATCGCCAAGGCTCACGGAGGTGTATCTGTATTTGGTGGGGTGGGGGAAACGCACCCGTGAGGGTAATGATCTTTACATGGAAACGAAGGAATCGAAAGTTATTAATGAACAAGATATATCAGAATCGAAGGTGGCTCCAGTTCATGGTCAGATGAATGAACCACCAGGAGCTCGTATGAGGTTGGTTCAACTGCTCTGACAATGGCTGAATATTTCCGAGATGTGAACAAGCAAGATGTCCTTTTATCTATCGACAACATATTTCGTTTTGTCCAAGCAGGATCAGAAGTTCTGCTTTATTGGGTAGAATGCCTTCCGCCGTGGGTCATCAACCAACTCTTAGTACAGAAACGGGATCCCCACAAGAGAGAATTACTTCACCAAGGAAGGATCGATAACTTCTATTCAAGCTGTTTATGTACCTGCAGATGATTCGACTGACCCAGCTCCTGCTACAACATTTGCACACCCAGATGCTACCACTGTGCTTTCGAGAGGACTAGCAGCTAAAAGGTATTTATCCGGCTGTAGATCCCTTGGATCGACTTCAACCATGTTACAACCCTGGATTGTGGGTGAAGAGCATTACGAAACCGCACAAGGGGTTAAACAGACTTTACAGCGTTATAAGGAATTGCCAAGATATTATAGCTATTCCCGGACTGGATGAATCGTCAGAAGAGGACCGTCTAACGGTAGCTCGGGCTCGGAAGATAGAACGTTTCTTATCACAACCCTTCCTCGTAGCAGAAGTATTTACTGGTTCGCCAGGGAAATATGTTAGTTTAACAGAAACCACTAAGGGATTTCAAATGATTCTTCCTGGAGAATTGGATAATCTCCCTGAACAAGCTTTTCATCTGGTTGGCAACATCGATGAAGCCACCACGAAGGCTGCAACCTTACAAGTGGAGGGTCAATGAAAGGGATGGTACTGAATCTTCGTGTAATGGCTCCTAATCGAACTGTTTGGAATTCTGAGGTTCGAGAAATCGTCCCATCTACGAGTAGTGGCCAGATTGGTGTATTGCCCAATCACGCTCCACTTCTTACAGCTTGGATATGGGAGTCCCGAAGGTACGTCACGATGGACAGTGGTCCGCAATGGCGTTGATGGGTGGTTTCGCCATGGTAGACAGTAATCAGGTAACAACATCAGTCAACGAAGCAGGAACGAGCTACCGAAATTGATCCTGAGGAGGCTCGGGAAGCTCTTCAGACAGCTCAAGCTGACGCAGCTCAAGCCGAAGGCAGAAGGAAAGCTATTGAAGCTAATCTAGCATTTAAAAGAGCTAAGGCGAGATTAGAGGCTTCAAATACTACTCAATCATTCCCACTTTTAGTTGCGCCTGTGAGAAAACGACGGGAAAAGCATGATGGGACACACAATGATTTGTTAGTCCCGTAATACTTCGTATCCATCCCAAATATTTGTAGAACTTATTAGGTATCATTTCAAGTATTGTGGTACCTAATGAGTTTTACCTACTATTGGATTCGAACCAATGACTCTCGCCGTATGAAAGCGACACTCCAACCACTGAGTTAAGTAGGCTTCTATTGCTTGTAGTACTCTATTATACCGACCCAGGGAGAGAATTTCAAACAATTAGAACATCAATAAATATTTGATTTTAACGGCAAAAGATGAGTCTCGCCTCCTTCTCGGTTGGTTACCAGCTTGACAGGGATCATCCGATGCATTATACTAATGTAGCCACAGGGCTATAGCTCAACGGTAGAGCACCTCGTTTACACGTGCGCCGATGCTTCTCGGGAAGGGTTCGTCGCTATTCAACCGATCTACGCGGAATATACCGCGTAAGTTACTTATGTCTTACCCTATTGGGAGATGTGGAAGAACAGTAGCATGACGAAGAATCGATCGGAAAAAGGATCGATTTCGGTGGGTTGATATGGTCAGTAGATGATACGTCTAATGCTAAGGGTGGTGGGGGCAATGCGAGGACCTCAACAAGATCTCTTCTTCGTCCTACGAACCTTGAGGTGTATGAGGGTATCGTATCTCCTTCCTAGGCGATCGAGACACTTAGAATTAAGTGGATTTGTGTCTACGGGATGCAAACCTGTGTCAACACTAAGAATCTTCTCGAGAGACTTCGGGATTGCTTCGGAGGGAACGAGTTCTTCGAGCACACGGAACCATTTCTTTGTTATTTATAATGAAGCAAAGGATGGTGCATCAACAATGGCTTCTTCCTCCCATCCGGTGGAAGACTAGTTGATGAGGGAGCCCAATGCCACGAAAGAAGCATGTTGGGTTCGTGAAGCAGTTCAAGAATTTATATATTCCGATCTGCATTACCGAGAATGTTTACGGTTCGAATCCGTATAGCCCTAATCTTTAATGATAAGCCGGTCTCGCCCATCGCAGCGGAACTAATTGAGAATTACCCAGATTCAACGCGACTCGCATGAACTATATAGATCGTAGGGTCACTACTTCCGTTTCGATCAGGGGATAGGGATGAAGATCAGGAAGGAGAAGGAATTATTCATTAATAAGTTCCTCAATGATGGTCAATCGGAGAAAATTCAGATAAGAATCTAAATTGACGGATTGCTTTCCATAATAGATAATCCGTATAAATCAATCTTATGCATCGATTCGGTAGGGAGGTACATACCATACCCCACTACCTACTTAGTAGAATATAGTCCCCATCCGGTTCTTCCGGCAATTTGACTCATCTCACGGATTCCAGCCAAGAGCTCATTTCCGGATGGGGAGTCCCGTTTCTAATAATCTTCTCGCAAGTCCATTTGGTATCCAGCATCTTCCGAGGACTGGATCGGAGGGACGATTGGCTCATCACTGGGGGGGTGTACATCCCGATTCCATTCTGGGATGAGATGTCCGTGAGCCACGTCTGGCATCTCATCCCCGATCGAACGATCGAGGAGTCAGCAACCCCCCCCCCCTTCACTTATCATAAAGATGTTACACCCACACGGTGGGGTGAGAAGATAAATACCGAAGCAGGAGGAGTATGTAAATGTTTTTGCTTCCTAAACACGATTCCTTCCGGATCCTCCTACTAGTATCCATCCTTATTCCCTATACAGCCTTTTCGGTTTCCAGATCCGTCGCACCCATCCGCGAGGGGCCTGAAAAACTAACAAGCTATGAATCAGGTATGGAACCAAAGGGAGGGGCTTGGATCCAATTCCAGATCCGTTATTATATGTTTGCCCCGGTATTCGTTTTTCCCGACGTCGAGACGGTCTCTCCCTATCCCCGGGCTATGAGTTTCAGGGAATTGGGTCTATTTGCTTTTACTGAAGTGTCTATCCCCATATCCATATTAATTGTCGGTTCGATTTATGCATGGTGAAAAGGAGCATTGGAATGGTCCTAATTTCTAACTATTCGGGTAAGAGGAACGGAGTCGACTCCCGTGGGGGGAATCCACTAATTAACTCCGTGGAGTCCTTCTCCCCCGATCAAGACACATCAAACTCGATTATTTTGACTAACTTGAATGATCTCTCCAATTGGTCTCGACTTTCCAGTTTGTGGCCACTCCTTTACGGTACTAGCTGCTGCTCCATTGAATTCGCCTCATTAATTGGTTCACGCTTCGACTTCGACCGGTACGGTCTAGTACCAAGATCCAGCCCCAGACAAGCTGATCCCATAATAACGGCGGGTACTATCACCATGAAGATGGCTCCGTCTCTAGTGAGACTCTATGAACAAATGCCCGAACCAAAGTATGTAATTGCTATGGGGGCATGTACCATTACGGGAGGCATGTTTAGTACGGATTCTTACAGCACCGTTCGCGGAGTGGATAAATTGATTCCTGTGGACATTTATTTGCCGGGTCGTCCGCCCAAGCCCGAAGCTATTATTGATGCTGTGACAAAACCCCGCAAAAGAATTGCTCAGGAAAACTATAGGGATCGAACTTCTTGTCGAACCCGGAAGAGATATTTTAGTCTGAATCACCGACTTTTTTTCGTACCCAATACCTATACCGGTGAATACAATCAACGAATCGCAAATCAGTCTTCGAAATCCCTATCAAATATCCTCTCGAAGGGATTGAGTGGATTCGAAAGTATGCATGAAGAATCCGTATCAGAGGCGGGCGGGTGAAGATATTCCACAGAGATATAGAACGTTAGCTAATATGAGTATTATCAATAACAACGGCGATTCCAACATCGAGATGCGGGGTCGATTACCCGCTTGGTCGACTAGACATAGTTTAGCCCACAGACCTTTAGGTTCTGATTACCGGGGTGTCGAGATCCCACAGGTCAAAGCAGGGGATTGGCCTTCTATAGCTGTTGCTTCATATGCGTGCGGTTTCAATTATCCCCGTTCCCAATGTGCCTATGATGCAGCACCAGGAGGATCCCTAGCTAGTGTGTATCATCTGACGGAGGTGCGAGACGATGCAGATCAACCTGAAGAAGTATGTACAAAAGTCTTCGTTCCGAGAAAAGACCCCAGGATTCCATCCGTTTGTTGGGTTTGGAAAAGTTCCAATTTCCAGGAACGGGAATCCTATGATATGTTAGGAATCACTTATGAGAGTCATCCGCACCTACAACGTATCTTAATGCCTGGGAGCCGGCTGGGATGGCCTTTACGTAAGGATTATGTCGTACCCGACTTTTATGAGCTACAGGATGCTTATCGAATTGGGACGGAGGCAAAATTGAAAGCCATCCTCCCACTAGCCAATTCTGTATCATTCTATTTAATCTTGTGCGGCAGGTGAGGCTGGTCTACCTTATTTGAGACACTTGTTTCTCGTACGATCAATCGCATCCACGTATCTGCATCGAAATCCGCACCTACATATGCACGTTCAAGCGTATGTAGGTGTGGGTATAGATACATACCCCGACCAGTAGACCAATAAGCAATCCATATTTTTTTTTTGGATTCTCCTATTTCCAAGTGCGGTTTTCGCCCGCAGCCATCAGATCAAATTATTTCCCATCGGTATGCCAGGAACCAGACTTGAACTGGTGACACGAGGATTTTCAGTCCTCTGCTCTACCTACTGAGCTATCCCGGCCAGTGATTCCGCGATAATCCCAAACAAATATCCCAGCGTGGATTGATTCTTTCCCTTACCTATCCGTCCAATCGAAGTAACTATCCTCACGAATCCATTTTTTTTTTTATACCTTGCAGGCGAACCATTCAGACAATCCATTGGATTTGCCGAATGGTTCAGTCGCAAACCACTCAAAAATATTCTCGAGCTGGGGACGAGACATCAATCCGATTCGATTGAGCTATGAATCGGGAGCATGGATCCCCTCTCGTTTAGGTGGAGGAAATCAATACGTATTCGGGAGATGTATCTCGATACCCTTCGTCCGCTTGATGGGTCGAAGAATCCCATCCACCAGAATAGACGGGGAGGGATTTCTCTGTTTCATGGGGTAGATGCTTCCCACAACTCCTACGCAATTTGGATAATATGTTTCATCCCGTTCTACTGGGGATGTAGGGACTCGAACCCTCACGGTCCTACAAAGACCAACGGATTTTCTTTCTACCACAATTTGCATTGCTGTTTCCATCAACGGCGTAGAGTTGGACTCCATCTCTATCCGCGAAGGTCTGTTACTAATGGTTATTCATCGAACCATATTCATCCGAATACGGAGTATACATACACAAAGAGGAAATCAGGAGAAGATGGGATTCGGGGATAATCGAGTAGATCCCACCAATACCCGAGATTCTCGAGATTTTGATACAATCCTCGGTGCGGATGTTGAGTATGCACTGGGAGAGGATCCTCGCCGCTTATAGGATCATTCTAGATTGAATCATCCATGGAAAGAGAACATCTATCCGCTTAATGAATAATAGAAATTAATAGATCGTTCGTCGGAATAGCTTCCGTCGAGTCTCTGCACCTATCTCATCATCCGAATCCTGCTTCTGAAATGAGATTTGGCTCAGGATCGCCTACTAAATAATCCTAGGTTTCCCTGAATTTGAAAGCTATCACTCGGTGTGTTTCCATACCTAGGCTCAATCCAATCGAGTCCGCAGCGTCTACCATTCCGCCATACCCCCCCCCCCTTGAGTCCCAAACCGAAGCAATGGATCTGCAATTGCATCAAATCCTTTTGCATGCCATCCGAGTTTGCATGTTCCATGCCATTTGTTCCAGAGATATTTCACGAGTCTCTTGATTCCGGTCAAGCGGAAATTATATACCCCGTCCCGATTCCCGAATTCTCAACCTCTTCCCTTTTCTGTTTCTATTCCCAATTTCCTCCAGAAAGGGACTCCACCGATCCCAGAGAATATATATCTGCGAGACCATACCCTGCTTCTCCGTATTCGCGTACCCATAAGAATTATACACGGGTGGGGTAATTAAATCAATACGATACGGTAGGAGATGGAATTATCGACTCATCTAACCCATCTCTGTGGTTGAATAACCCTTGCGGCTGACTGCGCCGTGGGCGCAACCACCATTGTCGCTTTAGGAGGGTTCTATTCCATCCCATGGGGTTCAAAAGAACCAGGAAAGCTTGGTTTGGATTCGGAAGTACCACATTCACAAGGCAGAGGTTATCGGTTCGATTCCGGCAGAATATTGCCCAGTATCAGTCGATGCACCAATACCGTGTCTCCCTTCGGCTTTGTCCCCCGCGTCGAAGCCTCCATTTCCAATAGAGTCGATGGGAATTCGAGTATTTGTTCGTCTACATTCATATGTTATGATTATTACAAATACCAAATGTTCAACAAAATTGGGTGACACTTATAAATAGTACCAGTACTTCGATTACGGAGAGGTCCATTCCGGGTCTTACCATGCTTACAAAGAAGGAGTTTTTATGTCTCGTTATCGAGGACCCCGTCTGAAAATAATACGTCGTCTCAAGGATCTACCCGGGCTTACAAATAAAACATCAAATCCGAGAGAAGCACGAATTGCTATTGATTAATCTGCTTCGAGAAAGGTATCTCAATTTTGCGTGCGTCTGGAAGCCAAACAGAGATTACGTTTCAATTATGGATCAACGGAACGACAATTGCCTAGATACGTTCGTATTGCTAGAAGAGCCAAGGGTTCAACAGGTCAAGTACCATTACAGCTACTCGAAATGCGTCCAGATAATATTGTTTCTCGTCCAGGTATGGCTCCTACTATTCCTGCAGCTAGGCAATTAGTTAATCATAGACACATTCTAGTGAACGATCGTATAGTCGATATACCGAGTTACCGTCGCAAACCAAAAGATACTATTATTGTGAGAAATCGACCGGGTTCTCGCAATGGACCAAATAGAGAGATGGAATTTTCTCGGGGAGACAAAATACCTGATCATTCAACTTTTTCCTCGTCGGGAGACAGTAGACCCACAGGATTAGTGAATGGAATCGCAAATCGGGAGTCCACTGGGTTGGATATAAATGAATTGCTCGTCGTTGAGTATTACTCCCGCAAAGCCTAACCCCAAGTAATTATCTAATAGTCTGGGATTCCTCATTCTGAAATTCGGATACCCCCCCCCCCGGGGGGGGGGATTCTTGGAATTATTATTTGAAATCGGGAGTAACTAACTGGAAGCATTCAAAGGATTAGCAATTCTTTGGGGTGCCGGAACAGAGTCAATGACGGAATGCAAAGGGGAAAGGGGGGGATTCGAACCCCCGGTAAACAAGAGTCTACATAGCATTTCCAATGCTACACCTTAAACCACTCAGTCACCTTTCCTGCAACTTTGTACTATTTACACATCTTACCAATCTAAGAAACCGGATAGCAACTCAATCCTCGATGATAGACGGGAAAAAGTGATTCCTGGAAGTGAGTGCAAGCCTCATCAGTTATTAAGAAATGAGATTAATTCCCGGAATTGAGGTAGGGGAGGTGACCCCATCCCTGGGATAGATTTTTAGTTGTTCCGAGTCGATTTCATAATGAGAGATTTTCAATTAGGTGATGCAGATCCCATCAAAAGCAATCACTCCATTAGTAATTATTCATGGATGCTGCGAGACTATATACCCCCATTCACACACGACTCTCATTCGGTGCGGAATTAGTTACTCCACCCTCCCAGTCGATTGAGGGGGAGGGACATAGATACCAGACGGATGCACCTCTTCCCCTTGTATTGCAAAAGAGATCTGTTCTTCCGGCATCCTGATTAACTCAATAATAAGTGGAACGAAGAGGAATTCCAATTACGCCTAGATCCCAGAGAAATGACAATTCTATTGATAGAACTCCCACGATTCTGGCGGATATCTTGTTACAAATCATACCGACTACTGATAGGGAGAAGAGAGCTTTTACTTATTATAGAGATGGTGCGATTTGGGGAGGGAAAATCGATTAACCTTAATTCCTAATTAATTGGGGGATTCAAATTCCGATAGACCCGCGTTTGGTGAAGGTATGTTTCGAACGGGAAACAAGTCCTTCTGTCGTGTATCCTCGATTGATGCAGCCTCAAATGCTCCAGTTTCGATCTCCGGCGAATCGTAGTAGTAAGCAAAAGGTGAAACCTACGGACCGACCTATTTGTAGGACTCCGTGGGTAGGCATAGGGGAGAGGCACTACGTGGAGGAATCGACAACGCAAAAGCTTCGTTACGGTTGGGTTCAGCCGCGCGTCGTGTTTCTATGACGAATACCAATAATGATTGGGACAACGAACATCCATCCCGTTCGTATTTTGGATACCCCTAGAATCATCGGAGATTGTCGAAGTAGCTGATCCCCATGAAACTCGAAGCGTTGGGAACAGAGAAATTGTCATTAGTCTCTTGGTGTCGACGTGTCGGAGTGGCACAACCATGTTAACAAGAGATTTTTGGCAGAAGGGATGGCTAGTCCAGTAGTTTCACAGACACTAGCCCCCGTTCATCCATAGGTTTAGAGTAGGAATTGCTAGACTATTCCAAATACTAGTCTCTCTCCATGCATCATGCAGGAGGAGCCGTATGAGGTGAGAATCTCAAGTACGGTTTTGAAGCGGAGCTCATTCACGCTGAGTGAGCGACCCTGACGAATGTCGGCCCAATCCGAAGGAGAATATGCAGAAGCTTCATAAAATTACTACAAAGCTATGCGTTTGGAGATTGATCCTCATGATCGGAGTTACATACCCCATAATATAGGTTTGATTCATACTAGCAATGGAGAACATGCAAAGGCTTTGGAATACTATTTTCAAGCATTGGAACGGAATCCTTTTCCACCACAGGCTCTTAATAATATGGCTGTGATCCGTCATTACGTGCGATTACCCATACTATAGGATCCCTTGATTCGAAACCACTCGATGTAGGAGGCTTTCCACAAGCATACTCCCATAAGGAGTTCTCCTGAGCTGTGGAATTTGGTGTCCCCCGTAGTAACTCAGGTCCGGGGGAAGAACGGAAGCCTGTGAATCCCATGGATAATCGGGTGAATTGAGGGAGAAAGCACCGCAAAGATTCGTCATCGAAAATCTGGGTCGATACGATGAGATTTGCTCACTCGGGGGGTTCTACAATCGATTCCTGTAATAGAATCGATTTGGAAAGGAATATCGAGCTATGGTGTAGTATCAAATCCCAAAGGAAACATTTCAGCGGATCTATTTTTAGAAGTAGGGGAATTAGTTCCGGGGGAGATTATTACCCTCCTCCACGAATTAGGAGTATGGAAAAGATTCTATCTCGCATCGATAGGATTGGAAACCATTCCCAGTAACTACTCTTGATTCTTCTCTAGACTAACGGGGGAGGGGGCCAAGTAAATCTCTCTCTTCTCTTGGATCAGATAGAGAATAAGCTACTGAGTAGTCATTCGAGCCGCATGAGGTAGGAAACTCTCAAGTCCGGTTCTGAGGGAGGATATCTCGAAGGGATCTATCCATCCCGACCGGGGGGAGCAGGCCATTCAACAGGGAGACCCGGAGGCTTCGGAATCTTGGTTTGATCAAGCCGCTGAGTGTCGGAAACAAGCAATAGCACTTCCTCCAAGCAATTATATCGAAGCACAAAATTGGTTGAGGATTACGAAACGTTCCAGGTGATGAGAGAGGGGGGTGACGCCGGGGTAGCAGTGATATGGGGACCAGACAATTGAAAGAAATTCCTTTACATTTTCTACCCCCCCCCCCCCCCTGGGATACCAGGAAGGAGAAGACTTCTCCTCCTACCGATTGCCATCTGGTAATATGTAACCCCCCCCCTACTGAAACGTATAAGAATCTCTCTATACAAGGTCCATAAAGCACTAATAAGTTGTGTAATAATAAGATTAAATGCCTGCCTCGGATAACTCTTCTATTACAGCTGTTCCAGTTCCAAACTCAGGGAGAAGAATACCTTACATACGAATTCCATCTCTTAGAAGTTTCGTATCCCCCGCTGGTAGGTCGTTGCTATCCCCTGTCCGAAGAGAGGAGAATCTCGATGACTATTCGTTCACCGGAACCAGAAGTCAAGATTATGGTGGAAAAGGATCCCGTGAGAACTTCTTTCGAAAAATGGGCTCAACCTGGACATTTCTCGAGAACTTTAGCTAAGGGTCCCAGTAGTACCACTTGGATTTGGAATCTACATGCTGATGCTCATGATTCTGATAGTCACACAAATGATTCAGAAGATATATCCCGTAAAACATTCAGCGCCCATTTTGGTCAATTAGCTATTATTCTTATCTGGCTGAGTGGTATGTATTTTCACGGGGCTCGCTTCTCTAATTACGAGGCGTGGCTAAGTGATCCCACTCATGTTAAGCCTAGCGCCCAGGTAGTTTGGCCAATAGTTGGTCAAGAGATACTTAATGGAGATGTAGGTGGGGGATTCCAGGGAATACAGATAACGTCCGGATTTTTTCAAATATGGCGGTCTTCTGGAATAACTAGTGAGTTACAACTCTATTGCACCGCTATCGGTGCCTTAATCTTTGCAGGATTGATGTTCTTCGCTGGTTGGTTCCACTATCACAAGGCTGCTCCAAAATTGGCTTGGTTCCAGGACGTGGAATCCATGTTGAACCACCACCTAGCAGGCCTCTTGGGATTGGGTTCCTTGGCGTGGGCGGGACACCAGGTACACGTCTCGCTACCCATTAACCAACTATTAGACGCGGGAATCGATCCTAAGGAGATACCTCTTCCTCATGAATCCATTTTGAATCGTGACCTTTTGGCTCAGATGTATCCCAGTTTCGCAAAGGGATTAACTCCATTCTTTACCCTCGACTGGTTACAATACTCAGATTTCTTAACCTTCCGTGGGGGATTGAATCCAGCCACAGGGGGATTGTGGTTGACCGATACTGCGCATCACCATCTAGCTATTGCAGTTCTTTTCCTGATAGCTGGTCACATGTATCGAACCAATTGGGGTATCGGGCATAGTACGAAAGAGATTCTGGAAGCTCATAAAGGTCCCTTCACGGGTGAGGGTCACAAGGGTCTTTACGAGATCCTAACTACTTCATGGCATGCTCAATTAGCTATTAATCTTGCTATGTTGGGTTCCCTAACAATTGTAGTGGCCCATCATATGTATGCTATGCCTCCCTATCCATACCTAGCTACTGATTATGCTACGCAGCCATCCCTGTTTACGCATCACATGTGGATTGGTGGTTTCCTAGTGGTAGGCGCGGCGGCACACGCAGCTATTTTTATGGTGAGAGATTATGATCCGACTACTCAATACAACAACCTATTGGATCGTGTCATTCGGCATCGTGATGCAATAATTTCACATCTTAACCGGGTATGCATTTTTCTAGGTTTCCATAGTTTCGGATTGTATATTCATAACGATACTACGAGTGCGTTGGGACGTCCCCAAGATACGTTTTCAGATACTGCTATTTAATTACAACCCATATTTGCTCAGTGGGTCCAAAACATTCATGCTTCTGCTCCTGACTTAACGGCACCTAATGCAACAGCAGGTACCAGTTTGACCTGGGGGGGTGGAGACTTAGTAGCAGTAGGTGGTAAAGTTGCTTTGTCACCAATCCCATTAGGTACTGCCGATTTTTTGGTGCATCACATCCATGCCTTTACGATTCATGTTACTGTATTAATATCACCAAAAGGTGTCCCGTTTGCGAGGAGCTCCCGCCTAATACCCGACAAAGCGAATCTTGGTTTTCGTTTCCCTCGTGATGGCCCCGGTAGAGGAGGTACCTGCCAGGTATCTGCTTGGGATCATGTCTTCTCAGGTTTGTTCTGGATGTATAATTCCATCTCAGTAGTTATATTTCATTTCAGTTGGAAGATGCAATCTGACGTACGGGGTAGTATAAGTGACCAGGGAGTAGTGAGCCATATCACTGGAGGAAACTTCGCGCAGAGTTCAACAACCATTAATGGATGGCTCCGTGATTTCCTATGGGCACAGGCTTCCCAAGTCATTCAATCGTATGGTTCTTCATTATCCGCATATGGTCTTTTATTCTCGGGTGCTCATTTTGTTTGGGCTTTTAGTCTGACGTTCCTGTTCAGTGGCCGTGGATATCGGCAAGAACTCATCGAATCTACTGTTCGGGCCCATAATAAATTGAAAGTTGCTCCTGCTATCCAGCCCAGGGCTCTGAGTATTGTACAGGGACGTGCCGTAGGGGTGGCTCATTACCTTCTGGGTGGAATCGCCACAACATGGGCATTCTTCCTAGCGAGAATCATTGCAGTAGGATAATGGCTAGGAGGATTCGAAAAGCATTACGGCATCAAGATTTCCAAAGTTCAGCCAGGGTCTATCCCAAGACCCAACTACTCGTCGTATCTGGTTCGGTATAGCCACTGCGCATGACTTCGAGAGTCATGACAATATTACCGAGGAACGTCTCTACCAGAAAATATTTGCTTCCCATTCTGGTCAATTAGCTATAATTCTTCTCTGGACTTCTGGGAATCTATTCCATGTAGCTTGGCAGGGTAACTTCGAGGCATGGGTGCAAAACCCATTACAGGTAAGACCAATCGCTCATGCCATTCGGGATCCTCATTTTGGTCAACCAGCCGTCGAGGCTTATACCCGAGGGGGAGCTCCGGGTCCGGTTAATATTGCTTATCCTGGTGTTTATCAGTGGCGGTACACTATCGGTTTACGCGACAATCAAGATCTATATACCGGAGCTATCTCCTTACTAGCTGTTTCCGCCTTGTTCCTGGTAGCGGGTTGGTTGCATCTACAACCCAAATGGAAACCGGGTATTTCTTGGTTCAAAAATGCTGAATCTCGTCTCAATCATCACTTATCAGGACTCTTCGGAATAAGCTCTCTAGCTTGGACAGGCCACCTGATTCACGTCGCTATTCCTGAATCTAGAGGCGAACATGTGAGATGGGGTAATTTACTAACTGCACTACCACACCCCCAAGGTTTGGGACCATTCTTTTCGGGTCAATGGAGTGTTTATGCACAAAGTCCCGACTCCGCTAATCACTCGTTCAATAGTGCTCAGGGAGCAGGAACTGCCATTTCAACCTTTCCGGGGGGATTTCATCCACAAACTCAGAGTTTGTGGTTAACTGATATCGCTCATCATCATCTGGCAATTGCGGTTGTGTTTATCATTGCCGGCCACATGTACAGGACTAACTACGGCATCGGACATAGTATAAAAGAGATTCTGGAAGCTCATATTCCTCCAGGAGGCAGGTTGGGACGTGGACATAGGGGACTCTACGACACAATCAATAACTCCCTACATTTCCAATTAGGACTCGCTTTAGCTGCTTTAGGAGTCATTACTTCCCTAGTGGCACAACATATGTATTCCTTACCCGCTTATGCTTTTATAGCACAGGATTATACGACCCAGGCCGCGCTATACACCCATCACCAGTACATCGCTGGTTTTATTATGACAGGGGCGTTCGCCCACGGAGCCATATTCTTTATACGGGATTATGATCCGGAACAAAATAAGGATAACGTGTTGGCAAGGATGTTGGAGCATAAAGAAGCAATAATAGCCCATTTGAGTCGGGCTAGTTTATTCCTAGGGTTCCATACTTTGGGTCTCTATGTCCATAACGACGTCACGTTAGCCTTTGGAACCCCAGAGAAGCAAATTCTTATTGAACCTGTATTTGCTCAACGGATACAATCCGCTCACGGTAAATCTTTGTATGGTTTCGACGTACTTCTCTCCTCGACAGACAGTCCAGCATTCAATGCTGGTCAGAGCTTGTGGCTACCCGGTTGGTTAGACGCCATTAATAATAATAGCAACTCATTATTCCTAACCATTGGACCCGGGGATTTCTTAGTTCATCATGCTATTGCTCCAGGTCCACATACAACTACACCGATTCTAGTGAAGGGTGCATTAGATGCGCGCGGCTCCAAGCTGATGCCGGATAAGAAAGAATTTGGTTATAGTTTTCCTTGCGACGGTCCAGGTAGAGGTGGTACCTGTGACATCTCGGCCTGGGATGCATTTTATCTGGCAGTTTTCCGGATGTCGAATACAATTGGATGGGTCACCTTTTACTGGCACCGGAAGCATATTACCCTGTGGCAGGGAAATGTAGCTCAATTCAATGAATCCTCTACTTACTTGATGGGATGGTTGAGGGATTATCTACGGCTGAATTCTTCACAACTCATTAACGGTTACAATCCTTTCGGTATGAACAGTTTATCCGTCTGGGCATGGATGTTTTCGTTTGGACATCTCGTTCGGGCTACTGGATTCACGTTTCCCATCTCCTGGCGCGGTTATTGGCAAGAACTTATTGAAACTCTGGCTCGGGCTCATGAACGCACACCTTTGGCCAATCTGATTCGCTGGAAAGACAAACCAGTCGCTCTTTCTATCGTTCAAGCACGATTAGTGGGACTAGCCCACTTCTCCGTAGGTTATATATTTACCTATGCAGCTTTCTCAATAGCATCCACATCGGGTAAATTTGGGTAGCTCTGTGTTTCGCCTCAATAAAAGCTAAAAGCATGTATCGCATTGGGCTTACCTTTGGCATTCGAGCCAGTGGTAAGCCCAACTTATCCACGATTAAAATCTGTCTCTGATGGATAGATAGCACGGATGGGTGGCAAATCATAGCACTTCAATTGGACTCTATCCCAAATTCCATCCATTCTATAATAACATTCCAATATCGCCGACTAGGAAATTACGGCAAAGAGGAGTCTCATTGAGAAAGAGAAGAAGAAACAAAAACTGGTGAGGAAATATTATCTCATACGTCAATCCCTGAAACAGAGAATGAGGGGGGGTTTATCAATACAAGAAAAATTAGAGGTTTCTGAGGCGTTCCAATCTCCACCACGTAACAGTGCACCCACCCGTCTTCGTAACCGATGCTCCCTAACCGGACGCCCCAGATCCAATTATCGAGACTTTGGTTCATCCAGACACGTACCACGCGAAATGGCACACGCTTGTTTGCTGCCTGGAGTAATAAAATCGAGTTGGTAGATAAATATTGGTTTTCCCACACGAATTGTTGGAGAATCGATCTCCATAAATTCACAAGATTCCCTCGTGTTCAATGTAATTATTTGAAGACTGTATAATAATTACAGCGAGGGAATCAACCACGCGGGGTAGAGCAGCTTGGTAGCTCGCAAGGCTCATAACCTTGAGGTCACGGGTTCGAATCCCGTCTCCGCAAACGAAAATTAACTTGGTGATAGGGTGATAAAGCAATAGGTGATAGGGGGATAAAGCAATAGTCCACCCTGTTACGTATTTTATTCCAACTATTTGACCACGTTCCGGCGGGTATTCATCCACAACATAAACCGGATAATCCCAAATTTCCCCCTCATTCTCCTTTTTCTCCTTCCCAGGTGAATCTCCCGATTCTCTATCGGGATCATTCAATCGGGTAAGTAGGGGGTGGAAAGGAGGACTCAACCATTTCCGCTAGTTCCAGAGACCTTACCCCACCTAGTTTTAGTATCAGCAGTTTTTAATCCCCCCCCCTGGTAAGATTGAGAGAATAGTGACAGGATAATGATTTGAGAAACGGGAAACAGAATAGTTCTGTTTCCGACATACTGTGTTTCATACACCTCATCAATGTCATCATCGGTAAGCCCTTTTAACTCAGTGGTAGAGTACCGCCATGGTAAGGCGTAAGTCATCGGTTCAAATCCGATAAAGGGCTCGTGAGATTTCACTCGACTTGTCTCTTTCTCTCGGCACAGACACTCGTAATCCTTCCTTACATTGTAGAGTACCACATATGTTTCTACCAATTCAGAAAATTAGTGATCACGTCGAAATGATCCTTCGCCCGAATAGGCGACGAATATGACGAGGCCCCCCCCCCCCCCCCCAGATGCCTATCGAATCAGATTATCCTGATTATCCACTTTCACTGCTCGGGGGACTCCCGGTAAGATTCGCAACAAATATCCACATATATCTATCTATATAGCGGGATCCATATGTGGGTGGGGAAATCAACGAAGAATCAGCGAATCGCTACGTAATAAAGCTGTTCGGAATGTTCCCCCCGTCTTGAATCTCAGAATTATTGCTACCCGTAATATAAGAAATTTAGGTAGATGTAATTCATGATGTGGAAGATCATTCAGTTACCCCTGATACAGGAATCCAATGAGAATTCTGACTATCGATACATCTCTCCGCAGGGGGAGATATTCCAATGAATTCTCGTATGAAAAGATTTCAGCTAACTCCCAGCTACGGGTTTCTCTCGTATCAATCCGATCCATCTCCCGCTTCTTAACCAGGAGGTAAGACGGACTATATGGTTCTCATTTAATCTATCGAGACGGAGTTTGTTTCTCTCGTCCGACATCAAGGAAAAGTGGCCTCCCCCACCCCCCCCACCCACCCGCCATTAATCACCCGAATGATTCGGGAGCGAAAAGCTTCCGAATGGTATTGAGTATTGGTAGAATAAATATCAGGAAGTGTCTCTTCCATCGTGAAATAGACGAGTAAAGTGAAGATACGGATCATAAATATCTGTATGTACGCGTGTCCTACTCAATTCACCAAATAGATAGATTGCTGAAAATTGGTGCTTCTCCCACTCCTTCCTGTACTTCTCCAGTGGGCAGGACATGCGGGAGGAAACACCAGCACCACATAAAGAGATCCAATAGATGCCGTTGATTGTTCAATTGGAAGGAATCTAGCTGGGATAAAGTTCCGGATCAGGATTCATCGACGTAGCGAACGGGTTGATGGAGTCTCGGAAGAAGAGAAAGGGTTACCCACTTTCTGAAGAATCACGAAATCAATTTCGTTGTATCGGTACTCTATCCATATCCATCCGCTTGGGGGAACGAGACGGAGTAGAAAAGTACCCTCGACGGGACCTAGGAATATTGTTACCATGCCAGAGAGATTCCGACAAATTCTTATTCAGAAGGGGCAGTGATATGGTAGTTTCATTTCCTACACCAGACCCTATCATGTCATGAAATAGAAGGGTCACCCAAAATGGTTGGAAGAGTTGAATAGGAGAATAACTATGACCATCGCCATTGGAAAATCCTCCAAGGAATCGAAAGATTTGTTTGATAGTATGGACGATTGGCTACGAAGGGATCGTTTCGTATTTGTAGGTTGGTCCGGTCTATTACTTTTCCCCACCGCTTATTTCTCCCTAGGCGGTTGGTTCACCGGCACAACCTTCGTCACCTCGTGGTATACTCATGGATTAGCTAGTTCCTACTTGGAAGGTTGCAATTTTCTGACTGCCGCAGTTTCCACCCCTGCAAATAGTCTCGCTCATTCCTTGCTTCTACTGTGGGGTCCGGAAGCACAGGGAGACTTCACCCGTTGGTGCCAATTAGGGGGTCTATGGACCTTTGTTGCTCTTCACGGTTCCTTCGCTTTGATAGGTTTCTTGTTACGTCAATTCGAACTTGCTAGGTCCGTACAATTACGTCCCCATAATGCAATAGCGTTCTCTGCTCCCATTGCTGTTTCTGTTTCTGTATTCCTAATCTACCCGTTAGGGCAATCCGGTTGGTTTTTTGCACCCAGCTTCGGTGTAGCAGCTATCTCTCGATTCATTCTCTTTTTCCCAGGGTTTTCACAACTGGACGTTGAACCCGTTTCATATGATGGGAGTCGCCGGAGTCCTTGGTGCTGCTCTTTCGTGTGCCATTCATGGCGCCACGGTGGAAAACACCTTATTTGAAGACGGTGATGGCGCAAATACATTCCGTGCTTTTAACCCAACTCAATCCGAAGAGACCTATTCAATGGTTACCGCTAATCGTTTCTGGTCCCAAATATTCGGTGTCGCTTTCTCCAACAAACGTTGGTTGCATTTCTTTATGTTATTCGTGCCAGTAACTGGATTATGGATGAGTGCTATCGGAGTAGTTGGTCTCGCTTTGGAATTCGCGTGCTTATGACTTCGTTCCCAAGAAATTCGTGCGGCGGAAGATCCTGAGTTTGAAACTTTCTACACAAAGAACATTCTGTCGAATGAGGGTATTCGTGCCTGGATGGCAGCTCAGGATCAGCCTCATGAAAACCTTGTATTCCCCGAGGAGGTCTTACCCCGTGGAAACGCTCTTTAACGAAACTCTGTCTCTGGGTGGTCGCGATCAGGAAACCACAGGTTTCGCTTGGTGGGCCGGTAACGCTCGACTGATCAATCTGTCTGGTAAATTACTCGGTGCACATGTAGCTCATGCTGGCTTGATCGTGTTTCGGGCTGGAGCCATGAATTTGTTTGAAGTGGCTCACTTCGTTCCGGAGAAGCCTATGTATGAACAGGGGTTAATTCTACTTCCCCACCTAGCTACCCTAGGTTGGGGAGTGGGTCCCGGTGGGGAAGTCGTCGATACCTTTCCCTATTTTGTTTCTGGAGTCCTTCATTTGATATCTTCCGCGGTTCTAGGGTTCGGGGGTATTTATCACGCTCTCATTGGCCCCGAGACTTCAGAAGAGTCCTTCCCATTTTTCGGCTATATATGGAAGGACAAAAATAAGATGACTACTATATTGGGTATTCATCTAATCTTGTTAGGAGCCGGCGCCTTCCTCCTAGTATTCAAAGCGTTATATTTCGGAGGCTTGTATGACACATGGGCCCCGGGAGGTGGGGATGTACGGAAGATTACGAATCTCACTTTAAGCCCGAGTGTCATATTTGGTTACTTACTCAAATCCCCCTTTGGTGGAGAGGGTTGGATTGTAAGTGTCGATAACCTAGAAGATATTATTGGGGGACATGTCTGGCTGGGATCCATCTGTATCTCCGGGGGGATCTGGCACATATTGACCAAACCATTTGCTTGGGCCCGTCGCGCTTTTGTGTGGTCCGGAGAGGCTTACCCGTCCTATAGCTTAGGAGCACTTGCTATTTTTGGTTTTACTGCTTGTTGTTTCGTTCGGTTCAATAACACGGCATATCCTAGTGAATTCTATGGTCCTACCGGTCCAGAGGCTTCTCAAGCTCAAGCTTTTACTTTTCTTTCGGGACCAGCGTCTCGGCGCCAACATAGGTTCCGCTCAAGGACCTACTGGTTTGGGTAAATACCTGATGCGTTCCCCCACGGGAGAAATCATATTTGGAGGCGAAACAATGCGTTTCTGGGACCTTCGTGCTCCTTGGTTGGAGCCACTGAGAGGCCCCAACGGTTTGGATTTGAGTAAGTTGAAAAGAGATATACAACCCTGGCAGGAGCGACGCTCCGCGGAGTATATGACTCATGCACCTCTGGGTTCCTTAAATTCCGTAGGTGGAGTAGCTACTGAGATAAATGCCGTGAACTATGTATCTCCCCGAAGTTGGTTGGCTACTTCCCATTTCGTTCTAGGATTTTTCTTTTTTGTGGGTCATTTATGGCATGCGGGAAGAGCCCGTGCGGCGGCAGCCGGGTTTGAGAAGGGAATTGACCGTGATACCGAACCCGTTCTTTCCATGACACCATTAAATTAGGACAAATTGCTGAGATATTAATGGAAAGTTATTACTTGGTAGTATTAGTACCTACCATACCAGACAAATTTCCATTTTCTACTGGTGGTTCTTTGCGGAACCGGGACACAGCTCATACATAAACTAACCCCCCAGTGGGGTTAGTTCGATACGTCGGTATATACCCAGCAGTAACCTTTTACCTCGCGGATGAGGGAAGGGCGAGGTGTAACTCACTGTTCATTTCTATAGGGTTCCGGGAAACCACAAGTTTCGGTAGCATTTGCACTTATGTCTACAAATCACCCCCTGGAGGGGGTGATTTGGCGATGACGACTCATCTCCGTAAGCTAATTTGAAGCTAATTTGAATCCTCACCAGTTGTATCTGGTGGAACGTACCCATCCCGCAAATGGGTGGGTAATTGACCTTTGATCATCCCGATAAGTCAATCGATAGAACTGGTATTTTAAATACCTCTAGTTAACATCAGATCTCTCATATTTGTTTGTTTCCTATCCCTCGAACCCTGATAGGGAAAGTATTGACACGGGACCTGGGCCTGGAGATGCGGCGCATGAACCGGGGCGGAGGAGGAATACCCCCAGACTGCTTCAGAAGATTCCTCTCATCTATCATTATTAAGAATAGGCTCCCCTCGGGGACATTGGCATTTTTTGGGAAATACTAGGTGGTTCTTTTAGACCACCGATAGACCACTAATACCCCCTCCCGTCGGGTCCGGTACTGAATCAATTGAGGAGAGAGAGGGATTCGAACCCTCGATAGCGTTTCAGCACTATGCCAGTTTTCAAGACTGGAGCCATAAACCACTCGACCACCTCTCCTAGAAAGCTCTTCTCCAAGTCTTCGGAGATCTTGTCGATCTTGATACACATGTATTGTATCGAGATTCACCCCTATTACGAAAGATATGAGATGATGGTTTCGTATGATTTACTAAGAAATCAATATAGGGATCATTCCAAATAATCAAATTCTTACTCCTACTTGATGGATTATCAGAGATTCGAAAGAGACATTGGATTCCGGGGTACTGAACTAGAAGGATTCTTGTTCCGTCCAAAATCCTCGGTCTCGGTATGGTGTAAGTCCCACCGGATGGGGATCAGATGGTACAAATCCTCTACTTCTGATACGTCGAGAGTCTAACTACGACTATTGCTTTCCAATTGGCTTTATTCACATTAATCGCCATTTCATTCCTACTAGTAATTGGTGTACCTGTCGTGCTTGCTTCCCCCAATGGTTGGTCAAGCAACAAAAATGTCGTCTTTTCAGGGGCTTCCTTATGGATCGGATTAGTTTTCCTAGTGGGTATACTTAATTCCTTCATATCCCAGAGATTCAATGTATCGGTAATTCTGGCCCCCTCCTCACGATTCATAATGGCGAGTGGGGAGAGAGAATCAATAATAATTACGGTCTACGGAATCGACACTTCCTCCTCGGGGGGGGGGGGGGCTCTCCGTCCACGAGGGAAAATCCCGAGACGAGGTGGATGGATTAGGTGTGTTGACTAGAGGAGTTACCACATATATAGTTATTCAATATAGAACGGGTGGCATATCACGCGGATATAGTTGAATGGTAAAATATCTCCTTGCCAAGGAGAGGACGCGGGTTCGATTCCCGCTATCCGCCGACCCGACTTTCTTGCCCCGCTTCCACCCCCGGCAGTAGCCCCCGGGATAGTTCAGACCGTGGAGAGAGATTATTTTTGAGCTTCAGGAGTGAGATATTCCCAATTGAGGAAGTCATAACCGAGTGATTTGAGGCGTAGATTTCCAATCTGGGTTTTCCCTCGAGGGGAAACAGAACATTGAATGAACCAAAAGCAATGGAGAAGCCTATATACTTACTGATGCTGCTGGTAATTACCAATTATTATTGGGATACATAAGTTCATCGGTGAAAGAAATAATCGTCCATGGAAATATGGATTGGGTGAAGCTTTTCAACTGCCTCACTTCACTTCGGAGATTGCAAGGTTTAAGTCTCAGCGTTACCTCCTATGCCGTGTTCGACTTCCTACACATCTAGGAAGCAGTCGACCTAGAGGTTGTGGGAGATGCCACATGCGGTTCCGCATATAGGTATGCATCGAGCGGGATTTTGCGATAAGGATTCGGAGAGGTATTCCAATTCCCCATCCATTGGATGTTGTATTCGGGGGGATTCGGGAGAATCAGATTGACGATTTATAGATAATCTCTTATTATCTGAAGAGTGATTGGGCCCCCATCGTCTAGAGGCCTAGGACACCTCTCTTTCAAGGAGGCGACGGGGATTCGAATTCCCCTGGGGTACTTATACTCATCTCGCAGAAGCACTACGGACGTTATGGCTTCTCTTGCCCTCGTACCTTCTCAGGGTGGCGGGAGGGGCCCAGATTGAAAACATCAATAAACTCCTTTCATTTACACTTCCGAGACCGATTCTGTTTTCAAGTACTTCCAAGCCGGTCTAAATCTATGGGTCGATGCCCGAGTGGCTAATGGGGACGGACTGTAAATCCGCTGGCAACGCCTACGCTGGTTCGAATCCAGCTCGACCCAGAAACCGCGAGTTACTTCATTATAATTTGTATATCTCGACTGAGTTATTTGAAATGACTCAATAAAATGTAGCGGGATTGACGGGTCTCGAACCCGCAACTTCGCCTTGACAGGGCGGTGCTCTAACCGATTGAACTACAATCCCAGCAATTAATTAAAGTCTATGTACTGGGTGCTTAGGAGTCAATGCTCTATCTCCCCATCCACGGTGAATCCGACAAACCATTTTTACTCGAATCCCGTTTCGGATATACAGATGCAGGAGATATTAACCCCGAAAGCCCCAATTGTCTTGATTCTTCGAGGAGACGAGACATCCGCCTCGCGCCAGTTCCACATGCCCGCGCTTACTATGGATATTCACTACGAGTATTCAAATGAGCTTATTTGCGGGGCTAATCTCTAGCCACGTCAACCCATAGGCGAGAGAGGAAGGGGAGGAGGGGAAATTATTCCAGTCATTGATTTTTCCATCCATAGATTCCCACCCACAGTGCTTCTAGATTCGTTTGCTGCCACAGAAAGATGCGGTGACTAACCCCTCTTCTCTGTCTCAGTAAGAATATAAAAAAGGGGGGGGCAAGTTCTTGCCGAAGAAGCGTAAACAATCGACTACTCTTAAAATTTTCTTTCGTGATATACTATGTAATTGATATCAGAGATTTGACCAGACCGAGTTAATTTTTTTCTATCCCGATTATCAGATCCACTCTAGTAGAGTTGGATGACTCACAATATCACGATAAAGTTCAGGAGTCTCTCCTAATGGGGTCACTCAAGTTACTCCTCAAATCAATTTGAACACTAATATGGAAGTAAATATCCTCGCATTCATAGCTACTGCACTCTTTATTCCAATACCTACAGCTTTTCTACCTATTCCTTACATTCAAACGGCTGCTCAGAACAATTAATCCGAGAACCTGGTCTATTGTTTCGCCGCGGATGGTAGTAAGTAGATAAGGGAAGGTTGAATATACGTCCCGGGTAGGGGATGAAATAGGATGCTACTCCGCGTGAAGTAGCAACTCGGTTGCCAGTAAACTACTAATTTTTACTCCCCCAATTTGAATTCCACAGTCCCATCCCAATTAAAATCTGGATAGATAGATGATCTACATAGATAGACCCATCTATCTATCGATCGGGAGGTCCATCTCACTCATCCTTTTTATTATGATTTCCATGGAACCAGGTCCCGGTGCAATAGTCGGAATCGGGCTAGTAGTGATAGGTGTATTCCTGTATGTCTCCGCAAAGAGGGAACCTAATGTATCTAGAGGTGTGGTCCCAAATGTACCCGTGCAACATCTCTGCGATTTTCAGCATATCTCTACCCGGGGGATGTGAAACTTGAACTGGTGTCGGTAGTAATGAATCCAATAGGAATCAATCCATGACTAAACTGATTCAATATGTTTCTCCATACTTCGAAAACTAGGGGGGGGGAGGGGATTGGCGGGTTCCAATATCTCTCTCCCCTGTGATATCTTTGGTTCTAGCCTCCCCCCTCTGGAGGGGAGATCTATATGTACATATGGATTTATGGGTAACCAATGGAGTCAGACATGAGTCTAAAGATCCTATTTTTACGGAACGGGGTGGATCGGGTGCATAAAGAACAAACCGGATTGAAATTTGAAACGTGGAGAGATTTTTTCTATCTATCCATTGATTCGGATATATCAAGATTATCTATCTATTTCCGATTCAATCCGGTGAAAGAGGATCGGGAAGTTCGACAGAAGAAACTGACGTGGATGAGAAGTGAGAGATAACACCTCGCTCCAACTACTGGTCCTGCTTAAGCCACAACGAAATGAAAAAATCACCCATGGTTTTTTGGGGGGGGGGGGGCGCATTACCCAATCCATAGATTCCCAACCTATCCCGATACTACGACTTTTTCCTTTCCTCCATTGGATTATTATGCGGAGGAATTCTTATCTTTCAAGGTTGGCGCTTAGATCCGATTCTACTATTATCTGAAATACTTTTAAGTGGAACTGCAATATTTCCTATTGCTGAAAATTTATATCTACGTAGAGAAGAGATCGAGGCATTTGAGGAATCTAACCAGCGGATATCCAATAGGGGTCGTTTGGAAACTACCTGGTTGACTCCCCTCCCGGGAGAGAAGATTCCTACAGAGAGTTGAGATTGGGGGGGGGGGGTGAATTCTCCCATAAATGGAAGGGAATTAGTTATACCATATGTGTTTCCTACGAAGAAGCAAGAGATTCTAGAGGGGGTCGAATCGTTGGGCCCCACCCCAACGATTCACATCTCCCGGATTCTACTATACTAGGAGGAGTAGTGTAAAATTACTCACTGCGATCCACTTCTTCCCCGAACCACAGGTGAAAGAGAGAATGTAGGAGTCACCATCGGAGCAGCCCAAGCAATATAACCATATCCGTGGTCGTAATTCCTATCCCTTCAATTCAATTCTATTGAATTCCTTTTCCTCCAACTACTGGGTGCTTATATGGATGAACCCGAATCGAAGTCAGTAACATATCGTACATGGGAATCAATTTCTGTTTCATATGATACCCGAGTGGGAGGAGGTAATAAGAGTGCGGATCGTCCACCAATATATTTTATAATGTTACCAAGTCCCAATCCCCGAGGGGTTGTCAATCCATATAATTTACTCCTCGATTCCTGATACACTAAGATCAGGATTGCCTATCCGTGGCATATCCGGATACATCTAGCGTGTTAGGCCATAATATACTATGGAGCATCTCGATTTGTGTCCGGGTCTGGCGCGGTAGTCAATCCCGAAATCGTCGAAATTATTGATACTGGCACAACAAGGCGACACCCAGATTCGAACTGGGGGATGAAGGATTTGCAGTCCTTTGTCTTACCACTTGACTATATCGCCCTTCTTTCACCTGCATCGAGGCACATGATTGATAGATGGGGGACTCGATATTAAGTATACCACTGAATGGGAATATTAGAAGCTGCTCATTTTTCTGTATCGGATTGAGCTCGTAAGTATGTCGGATACTAGAAACCTTTTCTCCCCATCCAATCAATTTGATGGGTTAGGAAACCTTGCTGCCCACCCCCCCCACTTCCACACACATCCTTTTTATACTATGCATCCCCAGGCAGCCAACACCAATTTTTCCCTAGATTGCTCCACTATCCTCTGACTTACTCGGATCCCTACTGCCCACCCCCTGGTCTTGTTTTCCCTCCTAACACTCTTGGAAATATCTAACGGATCCTTCACGCTCCCCACCCCCCAGAAATGGTTCGCATAGATACCGGGTTCTACTTCGAAAAGTTTTTCCCTTCCTTGTCAATTTCACCCTCCCCACATTGATATTGACACTCCGTGGCAACAGCAGGTAGATATTATTAGGTCGTCCACCTTTAGGGATAGATTCTCGAATCTCAATAGTTCTTCTGATCCACCTCGGGTTGGGGGGGGGAGGGTAAACCAACGATTTGACACAATGGATTGATTTTCAGTAGTATGTGAAGTGATATTCCCCGTATCAATGTTTACCGGATTGCTGTTCCACGAATCGATACTTCACGGCGCAAAAACTGGTTCTTCGCGGTAGTTGCTTCGCAGCGAGAATCGCAACAACTGCGCCAATTGTATCAATTATGCTGACGTTAATGCCTCCAGCGTCTTCTGGAGATCCAGCGAAGTGAATCTGTCTAACTAGGCACCTAGATCTTTGTGATTTCGTGTCGAGAATCCCCATTCTCGTTGTGTCTCACCTTACCCCCACTCACCATATCGGTGGAATGACGGAATCGAGCCGATGGTTGATAAGTGGATGATAAAGATTTTTTGGGTGCAGGGAAGTCTTCCATCAGATCATTTTGAAATCCATTTATAGTTTGTTTGACACCTCCAATACCTCAAGAACCGCTGATGATGGTGGTATCTCCTTTGCCAACTCGGGAACAGTCTTCATCGGGAGAATCTACCAAATTCAATCCCTCACCCGGGAGAAAGAGAGGGGGAGGGGGATGCGAGGGAGAAGGAATCACTAATGAATTGATGAATAGGTAGGTATAGGAGGGTTTCGCACGAGGATAAGATTTCAGTACAACATCAATAGGAGATAGGGAGATGTTCGTATTGCCAGAACTTGGATGAATTCAATTTGAGGGATTCAACTGCTTTGTTCATGAAAGATCATTTGAAGAACCTGATGATTTCCCAGAGATTGAAGATACGGATAAGGAAGTCGAATTCTAATCAATTAGTGAATAGTATCGATTGTCGGAACCTCCGATTGGGAGGAGAGAGGCTACATATCAATGTATCACATATTCATCCGATCCATATGTACCAGCTTAATTGATTCGGAAGAGAAGCGGAATAGTAGAAGAACAGGATGTGTTTCCCGGATCTATTCCCTCGATGACCTCCCAAGGAACATTTATAATCAATGGAATTGCTAGAGTTTTGATTAACTAGATATTGAGGAGTCTTGGTGTTTACCACAACCGCGAGTTGGACCACAGGGGATTTTTCACATATACCAGCATGATCATTTCGGATTGGGGAGGAAGATTCAAACCAGAAATAGATAGAAAGAGTAGGATATGGATTCGTATCAGCAGGAAACGAAAGATATCCATTTTGGTTCTACTTCTAGCTATGGGACTGAGTACGGAGGATATCCCGCGGAATGTACGTTATCCTAAGATTTTTCTGAATCTACTCAGAGAATCGAGAGAAACTATCGAATCTTCGGAAGATGCTATGCTAGAACTTTACAAACATCTATACTCTCCGGGAGTCGATGTGGTGTCTTCAGAATCCATATTCCAGGAATTGCAGAAGAGATTTTTCCAACAAAGGTGCGAATTGGGACGAATTGGTTGACGAAATTCAAACATCAAACCTAATCTCGATGTACCTGAAACGGAACATTTCCCACTACCCCAAGATCTATTAGCTGTCGCAGATTATTTGATAGAGATAAGCTATGGGATGGGTAACCTCGATGATATAGACCACCCGGGAAATCGACGCGTTCGGTCTGTAGCGGATCTATTACAGGAACAATTAAAATTAGCCCTGAATCGTCCGGAGAATTCGATCCGATAAAATATCCATAGAGCCGTCAGGCGTAGACGTCCATTAACTCTCGGGGGATTGGTGACTTCCGCACCACTCACAACAACTTTCAACGAATTTTTTGGCTCACATCCTTTGTCGCAATTTTCGGACCAGACCAATCCACTAGCAGAAACAGTTCATAAACGAAGATCAAGTTCTCTAGGTCCCGGGGGATTGACGCGGCGAACTGCCACTTTTCAAGCTCGGGATATCCATTTCAGTCATTACGGACGTATATGTCCCATCGAGACATCTGAGGGTATGAATGCTGGTCCTATCTCATCCCTAGCTATTTTTGCAAAGGTTAGCAATTCCGGATCCTTACGAAGTCCCTTTTATGAAGTATCCAAATCATCTATGGAAGGACAATTAGTAGATCTATCACCCGTCGGGGATGATTATCGAATAGGAACTGGAAATCTGTTAATAGCAGATTGGAGGACCGGGGAGAAGGAGCTTATATCGGTTCGGTATCGAGAGGAGTTCTTAACCGTTACGTGGGAGGAATTGGATTTACGAGGTATTCATCCCCTACAATATTTCCCCATTGGAGCTTCTCCTATTCCCTCCGTCGAGCATAATGATGCAAACTGCGCTTCGACGGGTTCTAATATGCAACGCCAAGCGGTTCCACTTTTCAGACCTGAGAGGTGCATTGTAGGAACTGGGTCAGAAGGTTAAGTAGCCCTAGATTCGGGAAGTGTAGCTGTATCCGAACAAGAAGGATGAATTTAATATACCGATGGTAATGAGATTACTTTATCCTCCAGGAATGGAGATACTATAACTAAATTGAGGATATATGAACGTCCCAATAATAATACTCGTAGACATCAGAAGCCTACAGTTATTCAAGGAGAACTTCTGAAAAGTGGAGAAGTTGTGGCGGATGGAGCAGCAACCGTTGGAGGAGAACTAGCTTTGGGTAGAAATATACTAGTAGCTTATATGCCACGGGAGGGATACAATTTTGAAGATGCAGTACCGATTAGTGAACGTTTGCTATATGAAGATGTTTTTACATCCTTTCATATCAAGAGACACGAAGTTGAGGTTCGTGCGACGAATCAGGGTCCTGAGATAATTACGAAGGAAATACCCCAATTAGACAGTTATGACCTTCGTCACTTGAAGGATAATGGGCTTGTAGCATCAGGATCTTGGGTAGAAACAGGAGATGTTCTAGTGGGCAAATTGACGCCTCGAGAGGGGGGGGATTCATTACGTGCCCCAGAAGGAAAATCATTACAAGCGATTTTTGGTATCCAAGCAGTCAACACAAAAGAGAGTTGTCCGAAAGTCCCTATTGGTGGAAGAGGTCGAGTCACTGATGCCATGTGGGTCTATCCTGAGGATAATCCCATGAATAATTCGGAGATGATACATATATATATTTTGTAGAAACGTAAGATACAAGTAGGTGATAAAGTAGCTGGCAGACACGGTAACAAGGGTATTATATCAAAGATCTTACCTAGGCAGGATATGCCTTATTTACAGGATGGTACGCCAGTAGATATGATACCAAGTCCCTTAGGAGTACCTCCGCGAATGAATGTAGGATAGATTTTTGAATGTTTGCTTGGGTTGGCAGGGGAATTTCCGAAGATGCATCACAGAATAACACCTTTTGATGAAAGACATGAACCAGAAGCTTCTAGAAAACTGGTATTTTCGGAACCATTTAAGGCAAGTACAGAAACATCCAATCCGTGGTTATTCGAACCTGATCATCCCGGAAAGAGTAGATTAATTGATGGACGAACGGGTGATACTTCTGAACAATCGGTTACAATTGGGAAAGCTCATATGATGAAATTGATTCATCAGGTTGATGATAAGATTCACGCATGATCCAGTGGGCCCCATGCACTTGTTACACAACAACCTTTTAGAGGGAAATCCAGACGAGGGGGACAATGAGTGGGAGAAACGGAAGTTTGGGCTTTGGAAGGTTTTGGTGTATCTTATATATTGCAAGAAATGCTTACTATTAAATCCGATCATATTTAAGCTCGTTATGAAGTACCTAATGCCACCGTGACTGGGAAACCCGTACCCAAGCCCGATACTGCTCCAGAATCTTTTCGATTGCTAGTTCGAGAATCATGATCTATGGGTTTCAATCTGGATCATAAATTGATACTTGAGGGGGATTCGAGAAGGGAAAGTAGAAATGTTTAATCGAGATATTTTCAATAAAAACAAACAGAATATTATTATCCCATGATTCATCAACAAAATTACCAACAACTCCGAATTGAATTGGCCTCTCCCGAACAGATTCGTAGTTGGGCTGAAAGAGAATTACCTAATGGAGAAATTGTTGGGTAAGTTACTCAACCTCATACGTTGCATTATAAAACCCATAAACCAGAGAGGGATGGTTTGTTCCGCGAAAGAATATCTGGGCCTATAGAGAGTGGAGTTCGTGCCCGTGGAACTTACCGATCCGTTGATAATGAAGAAGGAGATTCTAATTTTTGTAAGCATCGCGGAGTGGAATTTACTGACTCCCGGGTTCGGAGGTACCGAATGGGATACATCAAATTGGCATGTCCAGTAATTCATGTGTGGTTTTTGAAACGAATCCCCAGTTACGTTGCGAATCTCCTTACCAAACCTCTTAAAGAGTTAGAAAGCCCGGTATATTGCGATGTGTGACTTGGTTATACGTTCCAATTACCACAGAATGATCACAATCTGTCATCCCATCCGGTAGCGGTGGGATGCCTCCCATTTCGACATATCTTCCGTGGGGAGTATCATGTGGCTCGGAAAGGAGTATCGGAAAGATCTATAGATACTAAGGGAGGTTACTCCTCCAAGGTCAATTCCTATTAATTCATCGACTAGACTTCGTAATATAAATCACTACTTCTAGAATCAATCCAGATCTTTATCGGCGAGATCCTCCACCCGAGCCCCTTTCCAGATGAAAGATTATTCTATGAGGAGATATGGTTGCGGAAACTTATTCATCGCAGATACGTTTTCAATGACGTGACAACCATCGGAGTAGAGTGGGAACCTGGGGAGGAGTAATAACTGGATTATGAACAAGAGAAACCCCCCTTGTCCCTAATCAGAACCAATATTTCTGTGGGATAAGTATGTATACATGCAACAAGGGGGGGATGAGACTACTCAGTAAAAGGATTTCATCAATTTTTGACTTGAGTAACGAATAGCTATTCGATTCCCAATAAGTTTGGTTATCACGTCCCAATGCCACCGCGACCTCATATCTCGATATAGCTATTTGAGCCGGATGAGAGAAAACCCCGACGTCCGGTTCTGGGGGGGGGGGGGGGGGGGGTTCCCACCCGACCTATCCCGATCTTTTCCTTGCTAGGCCTGTAGCTGAAAAACCTACTCCATTGTGATCGCGAGGCTTGTTCAACTATGAAGATTGCTCGTGGAGAGACATTTCTACCATCTCTTTTTCTACTCTAAACTTCGAGTCTTTCCAGGGGAGGGAAGTGGCTACTGGAGGGGATGCTATTAAGAAATGATTAGCTAGCTTGGATTCGCAGAGTGTTATGGATTGTGCGTATCCGGAGTGGCAAATATTGGCGAAGCAGGGATCCACCGGGAATGAGTGGGAGGATCGAACGATTCAAAGGAGAAAGGATCTTTTAGTCAGACGGATGAGACTGGCTAAGAATTTCCTTGGAACAAACATAAAACCAGAATGGATGGTTCTGGACTTACTACCGGTTCTTCCACCTGGATCGCGACCAATAATCGAACTCTATGAGGGTGAGTCAATTACTTCTGATTTCAATGAACTTCATAGGAAGATAATTCACCGGAATAATACCCCTATCGATTTTCTACTGGGAAGTGAATTCACACCGGACGGATCGATTGTGTGTCAAAAGAGACTTATTCAAGAAGCTGTAGATGCCTCCATTGATAACGGTATACGTGGGCAACCAATGAGAGACATTAATAACAGGCCTTACAAATCTTTCTCTGAGGTTATTGAGGGGAAGGAAGGATGACTCCGCGAGAATTCGCTTGGAAAGCGGGTTGATTATCTGGGTCGTTTCGTTACCGTGGTAGGTCCGTCTCCCTCGTTACATCAATGTGGATCACCCCGAGAACCGTCGATAGAGCCTTCCCAAGCCTTCGTAATTCGTAATTCAATTGGACGACGCGTCGCTCGTAACCTGCGAGCTGCTAAGAATATGATTCGGAAGAAAGAATCAATTATACGGAAAGTTCTCCAGGAAGTTACGTAAGGTCATCCTGTATCGTTGAATCGAGCACCTACATTGCATAGATTGGGTATACAAGCGTTTCAACCTATTTTAATAGAAGGGCGTGCTATTCGTCTGCATCCATTGGTTCGCGGGGGGTTCAACGCAGATTCTGACGGAGATCAAATGGCCGTACATGTACCTTCATCTCTAGAAGCTCAGACTGAGGCTCGTTCTCCAACGTTTTCACATACAAATTTATTATCTCCTGCTACGGGGGATCCCGTATCTGTACCAAGTCAGGACATGCTTCTCGGGCTTTATGTGCCGATGACTGAGAATAAACAAGGGATTTATGGAAACAGACATTCTCTTGCCACGGACGGGGAACCCAGTTCGTCCTCCAAGATACCTTATTTCACTAGTTATGATGATGTACTCAGGGCCAAGTAATTGAGGCGAATCGATTTGTATAGTCTTTTATGGCTCCGATGGAAGACGGATCTACGTATGATTAGCTCTAGAAATCGCGAATTGCCCATTGAATTTCAATACGAATCCTCGGGAACTTCTTTCCAGTTTTACGACAATTATCAGATTAGGAGGGATGAAAAGGGTAACATACTTGGCATATATATCCTCACAAATGCTGGTCGTATTTCGTCTAATCAACAAGTGAAAGAGGCAATACAGGGTACTTCTCAGCATCAGACTCAATCGATACCAGCTATAGAAATACAGAAGAAAATCCCGAAATCAACTCGTTTTATGAACTGGAATAATGAAGAATGAGGGAGTTTTTGACGCATCTGACAGATATGATCAATAGTTTGGATTTGCCGGTCAATGATGGTCATAAGATAAAAAAGGTTGAGGTTCCTACAACGGTCGATCAAGCTGAGTCGCTTTACTACAATAAGATGATGGACAAAACCGCGATGAGACAACTCATCAGTAGGTTGACACTTCATTTCGGGATTACGCATACGACGAATATCCTGGATCAAATAAAGAGTTTGGGTTTCGAACAAGCTACAAAAGCATCTATTTCATCAGGCATCGATGATCCTTACGCAGTACCTATTAAAGGATGGCTTGTAGAAGATGCAGAGAAACAGGGTTCCGCCTCGGAGCAGTCTCATCGTTGCGGGGGTCTACATGCTGTAGAGAAATTACGTCACTTGATCGAGACGTGGTATGCGACAAGTGAGTGTCCGAAGAGAGAGATGAATCCAAATTTCAGGATGACTGATCCTCTGAATCCAGTCCATATGATGTCTTTTTCAGGAGCCTGAGGAAGTATATCCCAAGTCCACCAATTGCTCGGTATGAGAGGATTGATGTCGGATCCACGAGGACAGGTAATTGATCTACCTATCCGTAGCAATCTGCGCGAGGGTTTATCTCTGACAGAATATATCATTTCCCGTTATGGTGCTCGCAAAGGAGTGGTGGATACTGCGGTACGAACATCAGATGCTGGATATCTCACACGTAGGCTTGTCGAAGTAGTTCAACATATTGTTGTGCGTGAAAGAGATCGTGGGACTATCAGGGGCATTGCTGTGAATCTTATTGGGGGGGAAGAGGGATCCACACGAACGATACCACAACAGAGACTAGTTGGACGTGTGTTAGCAGGCAATGTATATCTAGATATGAGACGTATTGCTATGCGTAATCAGGATATTGATAATGAACCCGCCAGTAACTCAGTAGTAGCGACTGAACCGATACATGTAAGATCTCCCCCGACACGTAAAAGCATTTTCTGGATTTGTCAATTGTGTTACGGCTGGGGTCTCGCCCACCACGACTTGGTGGAATTGGGAGAAGCTGTAGGTATTATTGCGGGCTAACCAATCGGAGAACCAGGAACCCAATTAACATCAAGAACTTCTCATACTGGTGGAGTATTTACGGGTGATATCGCAGAACATGTATGAATCCCGTTCAATGGAATCATCAATTCCGATGAGAAGTCATTATATCCCACACGTACGCGACACGGACAGCCCGCTTGGATGTGTCAAAATGAATTACCTATCTCTATTAGAAGTTAAAATGATACACACAATCCTGTGATTCCAGCACAAAGTCTACTTGTGATTCAAAATAATCAATATGTTGAATCGAAACGAATCACTGCGGAAGTCTGAGCCAAGGAGTTTCCTCTCAAGGAACGGATTAAGAGAAAGATCTATCCAAATTTAGAGGGGGAAACCTATTGGAATGGGGTCGTGTATCACTCGCCCGAAGATATACATAGTAATATTCATGTCGTGCGCAATAGCGGTCATGTACGGGTCCTTTCAGGAACCTCTAGTGATTCCAATGGGAATTCCTTTTATGAAGATCAAGATAGAATTGATACCAGATCCCATTCCAACGAGAGTAAACGCGAGCTTCGGGAGGTAAATTGGGAGAATATTAGTGTCATTAACTCTGGATGTTATCAGGAATGGATATGGGAGTCCGGAATCAATGTCGATTTTGAATCTATCAAAAGTGAATTGAATTCGTCGAGATTTGTTTCAACTCCTTCCATGGGTCGAGGTGGGGGAACAGAGGTGGTTCCTCTATCACCGGAACAGGAGGGTCGGTACAGGAAATTATCTTACGCAAATTCCGAGTTCCGTATACTCAATAACGTGATTTTGGATCGGAATGAAATTATTGCTATTTGCGAAGACTCGAAGTATCGAACCAACGTTTCGGGAGTTGTAAGATATGGTACTGCAGAAGTAGAACCCATTGATGAAGGAGAATTGGTTTCTGGCAGTGAAACAGCAAGTTCTAGATCGCGGTATAAAGTCACCAAAGGAGGTAACTCTTCCTTGATCCCTGAAGAAGTGTATACTATTTGCGAGCCTTCCTCATCCATTTTGGTGAAGAACAACAGTGTTGTCGAGGAGGGCACACAAATAACTTCTAATATTATTAGTCAGATGGGTGGGTTGGTTCGCATAGAAAAGATACCCAATAGTATCAAAATAAGAATCTTACCCGGATATATCTATTATCCGAAAAAGAAAACTAATATATCTAAACAGGCTGATACTTTGATTCCACCAGGGCATCTGATTCTCGGTGAATTCAAATCTGATAATTGGGTTTATCCCCAACCAGTTGCATCGGCTAGAAGAAGGAAGCCCTCTGTCTCAATAAGAACAGTTGTAGAATACAATGTACCTGGTGATTCTCCAATACGAATGCCTGAAATACCAAAGACAGAGAAAGACTTGGGAATTCAAGTCTTTACCTATATCTTTTACAGAGACGGCGAAGTAGTAGAAATAAGTGACAACACAGATATCCAATTGGTTCAAACTTGTTTAGTGGCTGATTGGCAAGAATCCCCCCCTCCCCCGGAAGGGTCGTATCTGTCTCTCACCAATATTAAGATAAGTGACAGTCTTAGCACCTTCCTCCAGGTTAACCCAATGGGACTTTCCAATCCGTTTTTGTCCCCTGAGACAAGAGCTGGGGAAGCTCCTCCACAACTGGCGCTCGGTGGGAAGCTATCCCCCATCAATTTGAATTCACGCGATGAGAATAAAAATAAAGAATTTGTCGGATATCGAGGTACTATTCATGTAGTACCCCAACAAGGTGCATCCTTCTTAATCCTATCACCATCCAATCTTTTTCGTAACCCCCTGCCCCCCGACCCAGACGGAGGGGTATATGGAAGGGGGGGTGCATATTCCGATAATTCTGGATCGGGGGGTATGACTGTCTTTCGTAACAACATAGATTCAAAAGATCCCCACTCGGATTCTGATGCTGGATCTATTTGGAGAGGTACCGCAGGACCAAAAGGAGTATTGACAGATTTTGGAGAATTTTATCCTACTACTGGTGGAAGGGGAAACAAAAAGTTGGGCCTTTTAGGTGATTCACAAAATAGCCCCTACTCTTTGTTGTTTTCCTACTCCGTATCAAGCAACAAAGTCTCTTTTGCCGAGGATCCCTTTGTCGATGAGTCAACAGATGCATCGGGACGTAGGTATTGGTATTCAATAGATGAAAATGAATCGATATTTGAATACTCCCCAGATTTATTGGTGGGAGGATGCTTCCCCAGATTGATCTTCCCCCCATCATATTTCCCCGGAGCAAGAATTCTGCCTATTAATCTCGGACTTCTGGTCAGTGAAAACGCATGCATTTACGGGGGTGATATCTGCCTCCAATCCGGCCAAATCATAGCTATTCACCGAGAATACTCACCAATCAGAACAGCCAAGCCTCTCCTAGCAACTGAGGGGGCGACTATTCATAAGAATTACGGAGATATCATTGGGAAGGGGGATACATTAATAACATTACTACACGATAGATCGAGGTCTGGGGATATTATTCAGGGTTTTCCAAAGGTTGAGCAGTTGTTGGAATCTCGTTCCACCGCTTTTACCTTAGCAAGAATCGAAGATATTTCTGATAGATGGAGGAGAACTATTACAAGATTAGTTGGTAATCCTTGGAGTCATTTCACGAGTGCCGGAATAGGTATGGAAGATTGTCAACTGGTTCCGATTGATCAAATTCAAAAGGTTCATGGATCCCAGGGGGTGTAAATATCCGATAGGCATATAGAAATCATCATTTGACAACTGACATCGAAAGTAGTAACGTTGGAAGATGGAATAACTAATGTTTTCTTACCCGGAGAGCTTATTGAATCATCATAAGCGTAACGAATGAATCGCGTCTTAAAAGAATCGAATTTCTACGAACCTGTTGTATTGGGAATGACAAAAGCATCTCTTAACACTACTAGTTTTATATCAGAGGCGAGTTTTCAAGAAACTACTCGGGTACTGGCTAGAGCCGCTATTCGGGGTCGAATCGATTGGTTGAAGGGACTGAAAGAAAATGTCATCCTTGGTGATCTCGTTCCCATTGGGACCGGCAGTCAGGAGGTTATTCGTCAACTAGATGTAGAGAGAAATACGGAATTTTATTTAGCTATTAGTGATTTTAACATCTTCAGTCGAGAGGCAAGGGATATTCCCCCTCATACTTATTACGGGAGGGAGCCGAGTTCCCACCATAGATTAATGATTCACGAAGGATTGAGACAACCCCTCCCCGGAGTCAATATTGGTGAATGAGATTCAGAATCATTTTGCGACGTAGCATCTCGGGTATGTCTCACTCAATAATCCCGACCAGTGAATCGTAATAATTACGTAACTTCCATAAAAATCAAATCAATCTGCGGCTTTTCGTAGTTCTTTTTTGGGGGGGTAAAATGCAACAGAAAAATTGGAATATCGATCCAGAAGGGATGATGGAGGCGGGGGTCCATTTCGGTCATCAAACCCAAAAGTGGAATCCCAAGATGTCACCTTATATATTTACGGAACGGAAAGGTGTTCACATTCCCGATCTAACTCAGACTGCTCGTCTCCTATCCGAAGCCTGTGATTCGGTATCCAATGCAGCGACGGAGGGAAAAGAATTCTCAATAGTAGGTACAAAATACCAAGTAGCTGATCTAATTGCATCGGCTGCGACGAAATCTCGATGTCACTACGTGAATGAAAAGTGGCTCGGTGGCATGTTAACGAATTGGTCCACTACAGAAACACGTCTTCAGAGATTTCAATATTTGCAGAATGAAGAAGATACGGGGGGGTTCGATCGACTCCCGAAAAAAGAGGCATCGATTCCGAAAAAACAATTACTTCGATTGAAGAAGTATCTAGGTGGAATTCAATATATGTCAAATTTACCCGATATTGCGATAATTACTGATCAACACGAATAATCCACTGCTATTAGAGAACGTATCACTTCAGGTATTCCTACAATCTGTGTCGTCGATACAGATTGCGATCCAGATCTCACAGATATTCCGATTCCAAGTAATGATGATGCGCGGTCCTCCATTCGACGGGTACTGGATAAATCAACACTGGCTATTTCTGAGGGTCGTTCGAACTCAAAGATATTGAACTTAATAGATAGTGAAATCAGTAACTATCCCAACTATTCGTGGTAGAATGAAACAGAGACTTACCCCAGAGACAGCAATATGCTGTGACTCTATTATGGGGACAACCCTGGGATTATGTAGTGATTAGGAATCCACTTGATTGTTCTGTGCAAATCATTCTTCCCCACGTTGATTCCTGATAAGGAGGTAATACGAATTCCGAACAATTGTCCATTCATGGGATTGATAATCTATATCAAGTATCGGGCGTGGAAGTGGGTCAACATCTCTATTGGCAAGTAGGAAATTTCCAAGTTCATGCACAAGTTCTTGTAACTTCCCGGGTAGTAATTGCTATATCATTGGGTTTATCTACCGCAGCTACTCGGGATTTGCAAACCATCCCGACTGGCAGTCAAAATTTCATTGAATATATTCTTGAATCTATTAGGGATCCGACTAGAACTCAGATGGGGGAAGAAGGGTATCGTCCCTGGGTTGCATTCATTGGAACTATGTTTCCATCCATTTCTGTTTCTAACCGGTCAGGTGCTCTGTTTCCTCGGCGAGTTATCCAATCACCTCATGGAGAGTTGGCTGCACCTACGAATGATATCAATACAACTGTTGCATTAGCTTTGCCTACATCAGTGGCATATTTCCACGCGGGTCTAAACAAGAGAGGTCTTAGTTACTTCGGTAAATACATCCAACCCACTCCAGTACTGCTACCTATTAATATTCCAGAAGATTTCACTAAACCTTCACCACCTAGTTTCCGACTCTTCGGAAATATATTAGCTGATGAGTTGGTAGTAGCTGTCCTCGTCTCTCTAGTACCCCTAATTGTTCCCGTACCTATGATGCTTCCAGGATCATTCACAAGTGCCATTCAAGCTTTGATTCTTGCGACTCCAGCTGCAGCTTATATAGGGGAATCCATGGAGGGTCATCATTAACCGAGTTTCGATTCCGACGAATCATCGGATTAGGATCGTGGTATTCGACAGGTACTCGGGCCACCTCTTGGAGTAGCAAAAACTGTTTCTGTGGTATAATAATATGATACCCCCCTCCTATTAGAGGGGGGGGGGGAAATCCTACTACTCCCATTTCCATTCAAAGGGATGGGGATGGAAATGACAATAGTGATTCCCACCATTCGACTCGAGCATTCCCTCCAGTCTGCAGGGGGGGACGAATCACAAGATGTTCCGCAATTCGTGGGAATCTTTGTCACCTCGGGAACCAATGATACCGATACTTACTAGTATCTCCTATCGTGTTACAACAAGGAGTTGAATCTCATCCGGGCCGTGGCTGGAATTCCTCATCATGAAGTACTATATTTTCATCCAATTGCTGCATTACGGGTAACGAGTGAGATTGGTGGATTCTCGTCGGGGGAATGGCTTTATTTCTCGCCCACCGGTATTGCTATTTCAATGCTTCGAATAGAAACAAGTGAATCGGAAGGAACATTTCAACCCATCAGCGGCTCTGAGTGAATTTTCACAGAATTATTCCAGTAGGCATTGATCTTTGCTAAGTCGGAATTGGTTGAATTAAATAAAAAAGAGGAGATTAATACGAACCCCTTGATTCCTGCTGCTTCTGTTATTGCTGCCGGATTAGCTGTAGGCCTCGCTTCTATTGGTCCCGGTGTTGGTCAAGGCACTGCCGCGGGTCAAGCAGTAGAAGGTATTGCGAGACAACCAGAGGCAGAGGGTAAAATTCGAGGCACTTCATTGTCAAGTTTAGCCTTCACGGAAGCTTTAACAATCTATGGACCAGTTGTAGCCCTAGCACCGTTATCTGCAAATCCTTTCGTTCGATCCACCCACAGTGAGGGGTACTTGGGGAGCCCTGTACCCCCTCCCCAATCGGACCCTTTCCAAATCGATTATCTGATTGGGAGATTATCTTATTCAGGGGGGGGGGTCTGACAGAAAATCCTCGATCAATCTATTTTATCGATTCCTTCTCGCGACTCTCCAAGTTATTTTGTGAATCCCCCCCCCCACATCAGTATGGAATGAACCAGTTGATTGCTCCGTTCCATTCCCACGTCAGTTCTATTTTTTATCTAGTGTGTAGGTATTCCCTCCGAATCCATGATTCTATTCCAGGTCAGATTGAAGGAATTATGTAGGATTTAGATAATCCCTTGGGAGGGGGAGGGAGCATGAGAAGTATAAGTGACATCGCCGTCTCTACGAGTCATTGGACTCCTGCCGCGGGTTTTGGTTCGAATACCAATATCTTGGAGACAAATCCGATTAATCTGATTCTAGTTTCGGGTGTACTATTTTATTTTGGAAAGGGAGTGTGTGCGAGTCGCATATCTGAATGAGATAACTGGATTCCTCCGGTTGCATTTGGAACAGGAGTAGATGCAAAATCCCGACGAATTACTTGCAAATGAGTGACATCATGTAAGAACCAGAGCATTTCGTGAAATCGGTAGAAACTTTATTGCTTTCACCGACTGATAGGGGAATATCATCAATACGGCTAAAGCTGAATCGCTTGAAGTCTAAGCAAGAATTCGGGTCCTCTTCCCCCTGCTGTGCAAAGATTCCAAAGCATGGTCGGAGATTTCTTCGATATACAACACTCATATCGGGAATAGCCCCACCTCTCTCATTTCTCGCGGGGGGAGGTAAAATCTACCGGTAGGAACCAAATTTTGTTCAATCTGCTGAATAGACAACCCATCTGGAATGAATATTATTCAGAGGAAACGACTTCGCTGGTAGGAGGAGTATCGTCCAGAAGAGCCCTCGATGATTTTCAAGTTTCAGCAATTTGATTTCCACCTGTGGACTACATTCATAGGGATGGCAGGTCCGTGAAGATATTGGATTTTCTTATCCTATCGAGAGGTACGGGCGGGAAAGCCGAATGAATCGAAAGATCCATGTTCGGTTTGGGAAGGGACCACAGATCTCTGGGAACCGGAGATATATAATCTACTTTCATTGACCAATCTACTGGAGAATTGTAAGGGAACAATCTTGAGTACTATTCGTGACGCGGAGGAACGTTATAAAGAGGCTACCGAAAAACTCAAGCAGGCTCGGACTCGTTTGCAACAAGCAAAAGTGAAAGCGGATGAGATCCGCGTGAATGGACTCACGCAAATGGAGGGGGAGAAGCGGGATCTCGTTGATGCGGCTGATGAAGATCCAAAAAGATTGGAGGATAGTAAAAATTATACTATTCGTTTTGAAAAACAACGGGCAATTGAACAGGTTCGCCAGCAAGTCTCTCGCCTTGCCTCAGAAAGAGCTCCGGAGAGTCCGAATAGTCGTTTAGATGGCGAATTGCATTTGCGCATGATTGATTATCACATTGGCCTATTCCGGGCCATGGAAAACGCAGCTGATTAGCTTCCGTATTAGCTTCCGTAGGTCCCATTTCTCAAGAAGATAGTAAATAGATGCTAATGGTAATAAATATTCGACCCGGCGAAATTAGCAGTATTATTCGCAAACAAATTGAGGGATATGTTCCAGAAGTAGAGGTTGTCAATACCGGCACCGTACTCCAAGTCGGAGATGGGATCGCTCGCATTCATGGTCTTAACGAAGTAATGGCTGGTGAATTGGCAGAATCTGAAGACGGTACAGTAGGAATTGCTCTGAATCCGGAATCTGATAATGTCGGGGCTGTATCGATGGGTGATGGTTTGGCCATACAGGAAGGAGGTTCTGTAAAAGCAACGGGAAGGATTGCCCAAGTACCAGTTAGTGATTCCTTCTCAGGTCGTGTCGCAAATGCTTTAGCTTAACCCATTGATGGCAGAGGCCAAATTCCAGCTTCTGAATCTAGACCGATTGAATCCCCTGCTCCGGGGATTATTTCAAGGCGTTCCGTATATGAACCCTCACAAACGGGTCTTATTGCTATTGACTCTATGATCCCCATAGGACGCGGCCAGCGAGAGTTAATAATTGGAGACAGACAGACGGGTAAAACAGCAGTAGCTACAGATACAATTTTGAATCAGAAAGGTCAAAATGTTATATGTGTTTATGTAGCGATTGGTCAAAAAGCCTCCTCCGTAGCTCAGGTAGTGAATACTTCTCAGGATCGTGGCGCCATGGAATATACAATTGTGGTATCGGAGACTGCAAACTCTCCGGCTACTCTGCAATATCTCGCCCCCTATACAGGAGCAGCTCCGGCTGAATACTTCATGTATCGTAAACAACATACCCTGATTATCTATGATGATCTTTCTAAACAAGCTCAGGCTCATCGACAGATGTCTCTCCTACTGAGAAGACCACCCGGACGAGAAGCATATCCAGGAGATGTTTTTTATCTACATTCGCGTCTCTTGGAAAGAGCGGCTAAATCAAGTACCCAATTAGGTGAAGGTAGCATGACCGCTTTGCCCATCGTCGAGACCCAGGCCGGAGATGTCTCAGCCTACATCCCGACTAATGTCATTTCTATCACTGATGGACAGATATTTCTATCAGCGGATCTATTCAATGCTGGAATTCGACCGGCAATCAATGTGGGGATTTCCGTATCTAGAGTAGGATCCGCCGCTTAGATCAAAGCCATGAAACAAGTAGCTGGTAAATCAAAATTGGAATTAGCTCAATTTGCTGAATTAGAAGCTTTTGCCTAATTTGCTTCTGATCTCGATAAAGCTACTCAAAATCAGCTAGCAAGGGGTCAGCGGCTACGTGAGTTACTTAAACAATCTCAATCATCCCCACTATCGGTAGAAGAACAAGTAGCTACTATTCATACCGGAGTTAATGGATATTTGGATATATTGGACGTCGAGAAGGTGAAGAGATTCCTGGTTCAGTTACGTGAGTATATAACAACCAATAAACCCGGATCCGTCGAAATTATTCGTTCTACCAAGATGTTTACGGAACAAGCAGAGATGCTTTCAAAGGAAGCTATTAAAGAATATACGGAACTTTTCTTGCTTCGCGAGAAGTAAAAAATAACTTTCAGAACACGCAAAATATGTCTTGAGTAGGGGGTGGGAGGAAAGAAAAAGGATCAGAAGCCATTTGCAATTTGCAAACACCCATCAGTCGTATACACGGAATTACGTCCAATAGGATTCGAACCTATATTGGAGGTTTAGAAGACCTCTGTCCTATCCATTAGACGATGGACGCCCCCCCCCCCCGAGGGGGGGGGCAGGAACTATGCTATGGACAAACAAAAACAATAACTTCGGTTTGTTCAAGGTATGGCTGCGTAGCGGGAGCCAGAACCCAAGCCTAGATTAGCGGGAATCGGGAGATGGAGAAGGGTAACTTAAACCGGTTCAATTGGTGAGCGGGTAGCGGGAATCGAACCCGCATCAGTAGCTTGGAAGGCTAGGGGTTATAGTCGATGCTACTGAATGAGTTCATTATGGCATCTCTAATTCAGAACCGAACGTGAAGGTCTCCCTTCATTCGGCTCCTCTATGGAATGGATAGTAGAAGGAGGAGCTTGAGGGAGATGAATATCCCCAGATACAAGCATAGAGAGATTCTTTTTCACTCTTCGCTGCGTAAACAGAGAAATGGAAAGCATTGGAATCTCATTCCGAAGACTCATTGCGGATATCTCCTCCTTCTCGACCAGGGTTACATTGCTGGTGAGAAGGATCCATAGCATCTATGTCAGTTTCTTCCGTATCCGACGAGACGGGAACACACTTCCTAGATGATCCCTGTGGAAAAGCATATTACTCCCACGACTCGTGAAAATACTTTGTCGAATCGAAGGTCAGCCGATGTCTCTTCCGGTTACTTCGTTTCTTATTTCTATAGATGACAATCCTTAGGAGAATATTTTTTCTTTCACCGAGTTATAGAATTGTCCACGAAATGCTTGATAATCCTGGTAAATAAGGATCGATCTTTTCATAACTATTTGGCTCGGATTCATTACTGGATCAGAGATTCAGTGACGATGAGACAAATATTTCGGGTTGCTATCCATAGATTCTACACTAGTTGTTCCGGGACCTCTGGATCCTGGAAAAATTCCGCTTCATTATTCCGATATGCAACTGGTTCGACTTCGCAAACGTAGGAATATATAGGAATGACAGGAATAACGCTTTCTACACCGACACTCATTGTAGGAAAGTATGTGGACTTCCCTTAGAAATAAAGCTTTTCGATCGAGTGAGAAATCAATTTGAAAGATCCCTCAGCTACCTGGTTCGAAAATGAAGCGAATCACACTTTTACCACTAAACCATACCCGCCACGATTGGATTGTATCATATATAAGTCTTTCCTGTCTAAGGATGGGTTGTAGCCAAAAGTGTTAGTAAAAAGGAGCTCCCCCCCCCCCCCCCGTTTCAAATATCCATCTCCGGAATTCAGTGTTTAATGAGAAATTTTCTTGCTTCCGGAGATGGTACGACAGAATTACAAATTTCCCTTACGGGCTGCTGATAGAGCAATTACTAGTGGTCCTGATGCAACTACTAATGCCAGAACAGCAAGTTGTGCAATTAGTTCTAGATTCACCACCTACCTCCTCATCTTCAGAAATATCTAAATCAAAGCGGTCCCCTTTTCCTTTCGCAATTATCCCCCGCCTCCTCCCACTACTTCAATAGACACTCCCGGAATGGTGTATCTGAAATACAGGAGATGTTTTTGTGTGGCCATGACAAATTGAAATTGGTACAATTAAATGAGAGATGGTGATTCACGTAAACGAGGAAATCTCGCATTTCATTCCTCGTTTCTCGAAATGTATAAAGAATCGGGAGATAAGTAATGACATCAATCCCGGATGGGCAGATGATTCTGGCCCTTATTAGTGCCTCTCTAACAAGTATCTTAGCCGTAAGATTGGGTCTCGCATTGTATCGGTAACTGGTTCGTCACCGCATAGATAGGCAGCCTGGCTGATCGCGGCTAGGCTGGGAGATTCCAATCCCGGCTGAATGAAAGTGATTCATTCAAGAATCTGATTCTCGGAGGAGAATCGGGGGGGGGGGGGGGGAAGGAGAAAATGATGCTTCCTATTCGGGATTGAACTTCGCCTTGTAACAGATTTCTCAGACACGCCGTCTCCTATACTTCCATTGAAGTATGGACTTCCGTCCCAGCCTCGTGGTAAAGTCCAAAGGATTCCACCGCATGGAGAGATGGCCGAGAGGTCTAAAGCGTCGGATTGCTAATCCGTTGTACAATACATTTGTACCGAGGGTTCGAATCCCTCTCTCTCCCCCAATAATTAACTGATCCGTTGGACAAGGCAATTCCGACGAATTGCATATCGGACTTCATTTATTCTTTGCGCCCGGGGTTACGCCCAGGGTCGTTTGATGGGAATCCAAAAACGAAGAGAGAAACAGAAGAGATAACTACTGTATAAACGAATAGCTTAAGAGTAAGCATGACCTAGTCCCCCTGATCGTAACTAGAAGTGAAACGGAACGGAACACATTTTTCATATTTATACCATACGTTTCTTCTTCGATTCAAAGAAGGAATAGGAAGAATCAGGAATCTGCTGAGGTGAATAACATATATCCGACTCGAACGTCTTCTCCTCCGGGATATCCTTTTTCTTTTGAATGAATCGATTTGAGTCCGAGTCGTTGCAAGTAAATTGGCGCATTAGGTACTACGAAATGCTCAATTGGATTCATCGCAGTGTAAGAAGGAGGGATGGACTTCCCCCAATCCCAACTGCGATATTTATTAGTATAGCCGGGAGGGGTCAGTTTCCCCTCCCGGCGAGTCAGCTGGTGGCGGGGGTGCAAAGGTATGGGGGAATAAGAGCGAGATCCCACTCCTTCAATGACATCTCACTAATCTCTCTCCGTTTTCCTAATTTTTTTTCGTTTTATGAACATTATCAATCTTACCAATAGTTAAAACTAACCATAATACAGAAGGTGGGCGACTCGATTCCATTAGTCAAAGTGAAGGTGGGGAAGGAAGGGAGTGAGTGACCCCGCCTCACGATAGGAATTGGGGATTCTATTCCGAAGCAGCAATCTGGTTGGAATGGATCTCGAATCTGAATCCCATAATATATCAGTTTTCAACCCCCCACCTACTTTGGGGTTTATCATTCCGCTGGGGGGGGGCCGGATCCCCAATCCCGAGTGGTTTACTACCGGAAACTCACCGAAGCCTGCCATACGAAAGCTAGAAGTAGGAAAAACGCTGGTATAACTGGCATTACATCCACAATCGGATCAGAAATAGCATAAGCTTCAGGTAACCTAGCAAGAGAAGCGTCACTCAGGTGTAAGGGATTCCCCGTATCAGTGTTAAACGGAACTATCATTTTCATCCTCCAATGGCGGAAATTTTCACCCCGGTACGGTGCGGGGACAATTACCAATCAGTCGACCCATTGAGTACATACTGTTACGGATACTTCCATCCGAATAGAGGGGGGTAGATATTTGCGGCGTCATAAATATCTACAGCATTTCGACGGAATCAATGATTGAATGGTTGGTGAAACAAATCCCTTCACACCAAGTTTCACGGGAATTTATTATCTTTTGATTCCTAGTTACCATCTTTCAATTCCTGCCGGAGTCGTATCTGCACAACCCATTCAGGAAGGGGGGTTGACATGAGAGTCGAAGTATGGGATATTCATTATATCAAATATGTATGGGGCGTGGCCAAGTGGTAAGGCAGGGGTTTTGGTCCCGTCATTCGGAGGTTCGAATCCTTCCGTCCCAGATCTTGATGCATAAGTAGATACACCCCATCTCCTTTTCTGTGATCTTTTTTTTTTCCTTCTTTTGTGGGAGAGTCAGGAACGTTCTAAATTGGGACGGACTACTCCGAGTCCCTCCTCCCACCTATTGATGGATCGTCCAGTTCATGTTACGACGGTGAGCCGGATATAGCAATAGATCCCGGGGCGAAAAACAATATTAAGAATAATTCATGAAATTAGCCTATTGGATGTATGCCGGACCCGCTCATATCGGTACTCTACGAGTAGCCAGTTCCTTTAAGAATGTACATGCCATAATGCATGCTCCTCTGGGAGATGACCATTTCAATGTAATGTGATCTACGTCGGAGAGGGAGAGGGATTTCACCCCAGTAACTGCTAGTATAGTGGACCGTCACGTATCAGCACGTGGATCTCAGGAAAGGGTTATTAATAATATAAATCGAAAAGATGAGGAATAATGTCCCGATCCAATTGTCTTGACGCCTACATGTACCTCTAGTATCTCACAAGAAGATTCGCAGAATTTCGTGGATCGAGCTTCTATCTATTCTACGTCTGATGTAATTCCCGCAGATGTCAATTACTATAGAGTCAATGAGCTTCAAGCAGCAGATAGGACTTCAGAGCAAATAATTCGCTATTATTTGGATAAAGCTCGTAGACGGGGTACATTGGATCGGTCTCTGACAGACGCGCCCTCAGCAAATATTATTGGAATATCCACTCTGGGTTTTCATAACCAACATGATTGTCGCGAATTGAGACGTCTACTGCAAGATTTAGGAATCTTAGTCAACCAAATAATTCCAGAAGGAGGATCTTTGAGGGATTTGGAGGATTTACCAAAAGCTCGGTTTAATATAGTTCCTCATCGCGAAGTGGGTCTAATGACAGCAATCTTTCCGGAGAAGGAATTTGGGATGCCTTACATATCAACCACTCCGATGGGAATCTCAGATACAGCCGAATTCATTGGACAGATGGAGAAGTATATAAATGCGTGGGCTTCCGCCTTGCCGAAAGAGAGAGTCAATTATGAGTCGTATATTGAAAATCAAACCAAATTTGTTTCTCAGGCGGCTTGGTTTCCAAGATCCATCGATTGTCAGAATCCGACTGGAAAAAAAGCAGTAGTATCTGGTGATGCCACCCACGCAGCTTCGATTACTAGAATACTCACTAGAGAAATGGGAATTCGTGTTATTTGTTCGGGTACTTATTGCAAACACGACGCGAAGTGGTTTAATGAGCAGGTTCAGGGCTTACGTGATGAGATATTAATTATGGAGGATCATACCAAAGTTGGAGATACGATAGCTTGTATTGAACCTCCTGCGATCTTTGGAACCCAGATGGAACGCCATATCGGTAAACGTCTCAATATTCCATGCGGGGTTATTTCTTCACCCGTCCATATCCAGAATTTTCCGCTAGGATACCGACCTTTCCTAGGTTACGAAGGAACTAATCAGATAGCCGATCCAATCCATAATTCATCCAATCTAGGTATGGAAGATCACCCACTAGACGCTTTTGGCGGACACGATACTAAAGAAGTGGTTACCAAATCATTATCTACAGATAGAATTCTGAATTGGACCCCCGAGAGTCAATTGGAGTTAAGCAAAATTCCTGGTTTCGTGAGGGGTAAAACTAAGAAGAATACGGAAACTTCCGCGGAACAAAATAACATTACGGAAATTACGGTTGAGGTGACGTATGCGGCTAAAGAAAAACTGAATGCTTAACATAGAATAAATTCCGAATGTTACTGATTCGGGGTTGTTGGGACAGCTCTTCCCGACGGGCAGCCGCAGGTAGTATCAGTAGATCTTATTGAAATTGTTGTGGTGGTAACAATCTCCCGGTAAGAAAATAACATTTGAACTCTGGATATTACGGTAAAACCTCGTCTAAAACGATATGGTGGAAAGCGACGTGTGGCTCGAAATCGAGATCGTTTATGCGGAGTTTTGCAGCCGCCATTTCCGGATCCAAGGGAAATGTTTCCGTTTCAACGTTTCTTGAAATTCGCCATCTAACGAAACTTGAATGATTATGTCGTATTCCTGGCCCCAAGTCTATCCGATCGGGGATAATATCTATGGTTACTCCACGGAATGAAGCTACCGAGCTCCGTCAGTCCGCATTTACAGAAGGAGCAACTGTCTTCGTCGATAAATACTCCCATTGAATATTCATAATTCAATCCCATCCGTATGGAGTCAATTTCCTTGAGATGCAAATATTCCATTATTTGATTTTGATTGAGTGTGAGGATTTCCATGACGCGTCCAAAATCACAAATCAGTTGCTGAATGTGATTCTTCACAATGGGTCGATCAGAACGAGTTCCGTCGCTACCACTTCTCGATTCGAAAGACCCTCGGAGTGAGGCTTAAACCTACGGATTTTCGGAATTGATCTACGAACGGGAGAATATCGAATACGCACAGTTGAAGCCCTCGGTAGAGAGATCCCTCTCATACTTCCATGGTGGGGGCTCGAACGGAGTCATAATCGGTAAGAGATAACTCGAAAAGTGGATGGGGATGCGTGTCTGTCTCCCCTAAAACTTGCGTGAGTTAGGAGTATTTTCTCTATAATTGAAAAGAAAGGAATGGAATGGAGAGGTATATAGCTGGTGTTCCTCCATACCCTCGGAGTCATGGCTTGAGCCGTATGAAGTTGAAATTTCACGTACGGTTCTATAGGGGGGAAGGGGATTCGTTTCTCCGTACCTATCCGACTAAACTACTTACCGAATAACTGCAATTGATGTCCAATCCCGGCGAGAGGGAAAGTCTATTCAGGAAGTTGGATTTCATGATCCACGAAAGGAACAAACTCAATTAGATGTTTCTGCTATCATTTATTTCCCGGGAAGAGGAGCTCAAACAACAGAAACTGTTCGTGATATATTGAGGCGAGCAAAGGTCTTTAAACAGGTTGAAATTGATTCTTAGGAGAATTCAACGAGCTCAGTCCATATTTTTTTGCAAATGTTTCTATACTATCCCCTCCTCTTCCTCGCATTCTACATATATGCAGTATTTGTCATACCCATGAAAAGTAGTATTTCGAGGAATAGGTACTGGCTATCTGTCAAATCTTTCCTCGAAAGAAGTGATGTTAGATACTTCTTGACAGGTAAAAAGAGGAAGAGGAAGTAAAAGTCCCAGTCGGTGGTGAAAAGGGTGAAGATGATTCACGAGGAATTAATAGGGATCCCGACTCCATCCTGGATTCGTAGATCCCGTATAACTCCTCGTGATCACTCACGGGAATAAGCCACTGCTTATCCCAGTCTTAAGCGTCGAGAAAGTAATATCCCATCCCAGCCTGAGATTTATCTATTCCAACGAAACAATCTAGTCGATATTGAAAATACCATACTCATCCCCCCTGTTAGTTTATTCCTCCCCACATCCATTCCTCCTAGTCCGATTATGCTTACAATTATCCGAAGGTCGATCGATACCACTTCCTCCATTCTGGGGGTTTACTACCCGACAAAGTTGCCAAGGCGGAGCTGCTGAGTTGATGACAATGGGGTGGAGCTGCTGAGTTGATGACAATGGGGTGGAGCTTCGAGTTAAGCGACAAGCATGAAGAGCCTGAATCAGAAGATGGAACCGTCAATAGAGATTTCTATCCGGAAAATTGATATCCCGAGTCCCATTTACCCACCCAATCCCTCCCTTTTATCAACTGATTGGTGCTTAAAAGCTAATCAGTAGACAATTAAGAGATAATCTCGAGATGGGCTTGTTTGTCTAAAAAGGGGGTCACTATCTAACAAATATTCTAATAATTCGTGTGGGGATGAGCGGGAATCGCCCAACTGGGGAGTGTTTTCCCCCGGCTGAATCATTTGAGTCTGCTGAGTCAAGAGCACAATAAACTCCTAAAATGGTTTTAAATCACTCTCCCTTAGAGAAGAATCTGAGGGTCTTGCATGTGAATCTCATCCAGAAAGAGTGATTCGTGGGATATGGGGATAATTACCGACACGACGAATCTCTCCGACGGGTTGCGTCACCACGGGAGATCCAGATATCTGGGAGGTTACTTCTATGAGAGCTGCACGCAAAGTCCCGGCCGGATTGGGCGAGTTACGGGAAAGAAAAGGAATGGATTCAAATTGGGAATGCTTCTTACACACCCTCCTCTTCCAAGACGATCTCCATTCAGTGGCCCGTAACCCTTACTTAAAGGGATCAATTACTGATTCGGTAGGATGTTCCAGAAGGGGATATAGTATGATATCTGCGAGACGATTAATCAATGGAACACGTAAACAGGATTTTTCGGAGATTCCTCTTTCAAAATTTGATCAAAATTGATTTGGTGATTCCGAAACGGATCCATATTTTGATGCACTTTCAGAAGGAATATGCCTAGTATCGGAAATTGCTTTCTCGTCGCAGGTGGAGGAACCCCTATCTATGAAAGGGGTTGGTGAATGGAAGAATTCCCGATCCGTCTATTCGATATCTCCATTCGTGGAAGACAGATTCCCACATTCCGATTGTGTTTCGGATATGAAGTTACCCCATAGTTTCCATCCAGAGGCTTCAATTCGAATCTTTCGTCGACAAGTCGAGGATGCTCCGTTTCCACATCCGCCGAGACTAACCCTTCGGGGTTGTAAAGAGTTGTCAACAGATTTTCCCCGGGAGGGGAAAAATGGTTTAGCTACCTTACTATGGAATCCCTACACTTACGAGATCGAATCGTTATTAATGCCTTCGCGGAAACATTTTTCCGGATTACAATCAGAGTCTTCTACATCTACATCCGATCGGAGAAATATTATTTGGAAGCAAATTGGTGCCGCTGGATTCAACTCAGAAGCATTGAAAGAGGATTCTTATCCCACCAAGAGTTCATGTATCCATTACGGAAGATATGAAAATTATTCTATCTTAGCTTTCGGGGGAACCCAATATCCAGCTAAAAGATGGATCTATTACATTTTGACACCCAGCTAATTTTATTTCCGTTGTTGGCTTCACCCTCACCGAATGCGTACCGGAAGATTATCCAGGAGTCGCGTCCCATTCCCGGGCTATATCTTGGGTATCCAATTAAAAATTGAAGAAATTCGAGTCGTAGGCGTAGATGAATCGTATATCACCACGTCTACCATTAGGGAATCCCTTTTTGGAACCCCAACCATGCTCCTAATTGAATCGATGGCAAGAGGTAATTTCTGCGATGGCTCCGGACGTCTAGTTAGTAAATTGGCTCGGACTACTTGGACAGATGATGAGATCTCAGAGAGATTCCTCCGGTTGTGGAAAATCATTTCTCTCTACTACGGCGGGTCGAAGAATAGAGGTGGGTTAAATAGATTGAGACACATATTACGACTCCCATGCGACAAAACTTCGGCATGTAAGCACAAGAGTACAATGCGTCTGATCCGACGTAAGTCTGATTCAAGAATATTCTTAGGGACTCCTCGGGGGAACTGCAAAATGACTCCTCATTTTCAGTCTAGGAGCATCTCAAATAGTCGGAGGTTTTGGCATCTGGAGATAACCCAGCCCGTTTCGGTACCACATGGTGTATAATAAATATGAGTGGGGGGGGGGAGGGGGGTTATTTTTAGCCCCCCCCCCCTCTACCTTCCATCCATTTTATACAGCCATTAGCTATCTGTTAGGCAGAAATACCAGGCTGTCACAGCTTCCAAAAATACATAAGAATATAAATAATTTGTTGGTTTCTTAACGAAGTGTTAGATATAAAAATAAAATACGGGACTGGAGTCACTCCATTTCTGAATATTACCCCGATTCGTACTACGAAAATTATCGATCCTTTCCCTTTCTATGGTAATTCACTACTTCTTCCGGAATATAGTTTAATCACTGGCTTAGTCGTAATCGTCATTGTCGACTTGGTATCCGAAGGGAAAGACACACTCCTGCTTCACGGAATCGCGTTAACTTCCTTGGTGACTAGCATGGTATTCCTGTCGCGTCAGTGGGAAACAGAATCTCTCTCGATTGCCTACGGAACTCTTCGAATCGACACTTTCAGCAATATCTTCAGATTACTTCTCCTGATCTGCTCATTACTATCTGTCTCACTATCGGTTGGTTACATCCGATGCACAAAAACAGCTTTGACGGAATTTTCACTATTCACATCAACTGCGGGTCCGGGGGGAATGTCTTCATGCCGCGCGAATGATTCGGTAACTATTTTTGTATCTCCGGAACGTCTAGGCCTATCCTCCTACCTTCCATCCGGATACATGAAGAGGGATATAAGATCCAACGAAGCGACTACGAAGTTTCTACTAATGGGTGGGGCAAGTTCGTCTATCCTAATCCATGGCTTCTCTTTATTATATGGATTATTCGGTGGAGAGACTCAACTCTACAAGATAGTCAATGGACTCGTATCCAACCAGATGTATGATTCCCCGGCGATCCATACCTCTATCACGTTTATCATCGTGGGAATGGGTTTCAAACTGTCGTTGGTTCCGTTTCACCAATGGACTCCCGATGTATATGAAGGAGTGCGATTCGCTCGGAGGGGAATCAATTCGTTGCAAATAATCTTATGCAAATTGATTGATTCCTCCGTAATACCCTACGGGCATGTGAAGAAGATACAAACTTCTTTTCGTTATCCCCATCAACGACCAACTCTTACCGCAATTCCACGAATTTGTTACTCGTATTGGACTCACGAGAATTATCCCTTATTTTGTGTAGCGGGTAAAGCAGAGTGGGGGAGAAATGCAATTCAATAGGTACCCCCTCCTATCTCCTATTTGTATTTCTCGAAGTTGGTTCGTTATGGGTAGGTTTCTCAAAGAATAATTAAATGAATTTTGTGATGGAATTGATATTTACCCCGTGTAATAGCCTCCCCTTGGAACACAAATTTGATTGGTTTTGATCCTTCAGAAACCACGGATACAGTGGAGGCATCCGTCAACAGAGAAATTCGCCCCAAGACGGTGCCGCCATGCCTGCTAGGGACGAAGAAAATCACATTCCTCCCCAATACCTTTCCTCACTCCAGATGTGGGGGCGAAACGATTGTAAGATGGAGACTCTTTTAAAAAGGAATCACTGATAGGGGATTTCCCGAGAAGCTACCAATTATTACTCATATTGAATTACCGAGGAAGAAGTGGATTTGATACACACACGGGGAAGGTTCTGGGAGCTTAGAAATCTCTTACGAACTAGGAGCCGTGTGAAGTGAGAATTTCATGCACGGTTCTGAATGAGCGGGAAGATCGAGGATCTCCTCTCCGACTCTAACTCTCCTACACCAGTCGTTGCTTCTTTTTCTGCTACTTCCAAAGTAGCAGCTCTAGCTTTATCTACACGACTCCTCGGTATTACTTTCTCATACCTATCCAGTGAATGGCATCTCGCTTTGGGAATATTAGCTACCCTTAGCATGGTATTGGGGAATCTAATTGCTGTTACTCAGACAAGCATGAAACGTATGCTAGCATATTCCTCCATAAGCCAAATCGGATATATTCTGATTGGAATACTTGCTGCGGATCCTGATAATGGCTATGCGAGTATGATAAGTTATACTTCTATCTACATATTCATGAATCTAGGGACTTTCGCTCGCATCACTTTATCTGGTTCACGAACCGGAACTGATAACATTAGGGATTATGCGGGACCATACATGAAGGATCCTGTTCTAACATTCTCTCTAGTTATACGTTTACCATCCCCAGGGGGTATCCCTCCATTAGCAGGTTTTTCCGGTAAACCCTACCCCTTCTGGCATGGATGGAAAGCTGGCTCGTACCCATTAGTTCTGGTAGCTCCCATTACAAGTGTCATTTCTATATATCACTATCCGAAGATAATTAAATTAATGTTCACCGAAGGGGGTGACACATCAACAATTTACATACAGGATCCATTAGTTTCTCCATCTACTTCGATTTCGAAGAGTTCCATTGAAATAGCTATGATTGTTCGTGTACCAGCATCAACTCTACTGGGTATATCAATGGATCCCATCATCGAGATTACACGGAATACCTCATTCCAGACCTATTTTGAGTTGTCACATGAAATAATGGAATCTTTCTGAATGATTTGTATCCAAAGCCACTTCCGTCGCTCCAACTAGTCCATTTCCGTAATTGGTGATGAAACAGTGTCGGAGAAATGATCACGCGCCTCCCAATGATCATTCGTCTCTTCCGGAGGAGATATAAGTATTTCCTGATGGTATCCATAATATTGTTCAATCCTTTGCAGTACTACAAGGATTGAACCCTCCTAATGGTACATGCGACTAAGTGATTCCCATATGGGAGCGGTTGTGTAAATGATTCGGTTCACACCCCCAGTCTTCTGCTCCGTAGCAATTCAGGTCGCTTCCCGATGAATTCCATGCTCCAATTTCGTCTAATGGATAAGTCATTTCATCCGATACCTGTACGTTCAAGGCGGGGTTGCCTTCAGACTTCTAGAAGAAAGCAAAAGAGACCAATTCTTCTTTCCGCCGCAGATTCTTTCAATTTAATAGAAACGGGGGTTGCGCTCGACGGCATTCTGATGTACACTATCAATGGATCAAATTCAGAAATCCTTTCGAGGGGACTCAAAATCTTTGGACTTGAAATCTTTCTCGTCAAATCTCCCTCTACTGAGACCGAGGGATCTCAAAACGAGAGTGATAGATAACAAGGAAAATTAGGTCTTGCAATCGACGGCATTCTGAGTTACAATAGAAATGGGTCGAATTCATAGATCCTTTCGAGGGGACTCAAAATCTTTGGAATTGAGATCTTTCTCGTCAAATCTCCCTCACTGAGGGAGATCCGATCGAGATTGATAGATAACAAGGAAAATTAGGTCTTGCAATCGACAGTTTTCTTAGCTATAATTGATCTAGCTATGATTTCCTAGTGAACTGTAAATTCTTGGACAGGGGCAATTTTGCAGCGACAATCCTCTGGACTTTGATAGTACATCTATGATTCATAGTTAGTCCAGGGGACGTTAAATCCCTTAACTTGGAATCGACTCCTTATCGTCAGGACGATTTTGCAGCGATAACAAATTAAGGCCCATGGCGGTCCCCTGGAATTGAAATCAAATCCAAGAAATTAGGTCTTGCGCTCTACGGCATTCTGTGTTACAATAGAAATGGGTCGAATTCATAGATCCTTTCGAGGGGACTGAAAATCTTTGGAATTGAGATCTTTCTCGTCAAATCTCCCTCACTGAGGGAGATCCGATCGAGATTGATAGATAACAAGGAAAATTAGGTCTTGCAATCGACGGCATTCTGAGTTACAATAGAAATGGGTCGAATTCATAGACCCTTTCGAGGGGACTCAAAATCTTCCTTGGACTTGAAATCTTTCTCGTCAAAGTCTCCCTCTACTGAGACCGAGGGATCTCAAAACGAGATTGATAGATAACAAGGAAAATTAGGTCTTGCAATCGACAGTTTTCTTAGCTATAATAGAAATGGGTCGAATTCATAGACCCTTTCGAGGGGACTCAAAATCTTTGGAATTGAGATCTTTCTCGTCAAATCTCCCTCACTGAGGGAGATCCGATCGAGATTGATAGATAACAAGGAAAATTAGGTCTTGCGCTCGACAGTTTTCTTAGCTATAATAGAAATGGGTCGAATTCATAGATCCTTTCGAGGGGACTGAAAATCTTCCTTGGACTTGAAATCCTTCTCGATCGTCAAATCTCCCTCACTGAGGGAGATCCGAGCGAGAGTGATAGATAACAAGGAGAATTAGGTCTTGCATTTGACGGTTTGATTTTGTATAATGTATCTAGTCCGATTCATAGACCCTTCCAGGGGACTGGAAATCCTTGGACTTGAAATCCTTTTCAGTGGACGGAAAATCCTTGAAGAGGACTTCAAATCCTTAAAGAAGACAGGGGACTTGAAATCCTCTTCAGGGAACTGACAATCCTTGAAGAGGACTTCAAATCCTTAAAGAAGAAAAGGGACTTGAAATCCTCTTCAGGGAACTGACAATCCTTGAAGAGGACTTCAAATCCTTAAAGAAGAAAAGGGACTTGAAATCCTCTTCAGGGAACTGACAATCCTTGAAGAGGACTTCAAATCCTTAAAGAAGAAAAGGGACTTGAAATCCTCTTCAGGGGACTGAAAATCCTTGAAGAGGACTTCAAATCCTTAAAGAAAGAAGACAGGGGACTTGAAATCCTCTTCAGGGGACTGAAAATCCTTGAAGAGGACTTCAAATCCTTAAAGAAGAAAGGGGACTTGAAATCCTTCTCAGGGGACTTCAAATCCTTCTCAAAGGACTCGAAATCCTTCTCAGGGGACTGAAAATCCTTGAAGAGGACTTCAAATCCTTATCGGGGGACTTGAAATCCTTATCGGGGGCGGGGGACTTGAAATCCTTATCGGGGGCGGGGGACTTGAAATCCTTCTCAGGGGACTGGAAATCCTTGGATAAGACAGGGGACTTGAAATCCCTTAAGAGTACGGGGGACTTGAAATCCCTTAAGAGTACGGGGGACTTGAAATCCCTTAAGAGTACGGGGGACTTGAAATCCCTGAAGAGTACGGGGGACTTGAAATCCCTTAAGAGGACTATAAATCCTTGGATAAGACAGGACTGGAAATCCTTGAATAAGACAGGGGACTTGAAATCCCTTAAGAGGACTTCAAATCCTTGGATAAGACAGGGGACTTGAAATCCCTGAAGAGGACTATAAATCCTTGGATAAGACAGGGGACTTGAAATCCCTGAAGAGGACTATAAATCCTTGGATAAGACAGGGGACTTGAAATCCCTGAAGAGGACTATAAATCCTTGGATAAGACAGGGGACTTGAAATCCCTGAAGAGGACTATAAATCCTTGGATAAGACGGGGGACTTGAAATCCCTGAAGAGGACTGGAAATCCTTGAATAAGACAGGACTTCAAATCCTTATAGATGGAGAGAGACGAAGAAACAGGATCGGTAGAGGAGGAGAAAGGGTTTGCTCTTGACGAGGAGCTGGGATGGAATCGATACAGAACAAATTTATGGATCCTTTTTTCTTCCCGGGGACTGGAAATCCTTCAACAGGAGGACTGAAAATCCTTGGAGAGAACTATAAATCCTTCAGCAGGGGGACTAGAAGTCCCTCCAGGGGACTGGAAATCCTTTTCGATATAGAGAGACGAAGAAATAAGATTGGGAAAAATAAGTAAAGGGTTGCTTTTGATGAGGGACTAGGATCGAATTGATAGAAACATATTCCGGACCCCATCCATAGAGAAAGATGGGGTGGTGGGAAGTAAAAAGGTAAGGAATAAGGAGTAGAGCCTCGATGGTGAAATGGTAGACACGCCAGATTCAAAATTTGGTGCTGAAGAGCGTGGAGGTCCGAATCCTCCTCGGGGCAGAAGGTCTCGTACCCTTATTCAGATCGAACCCTTATCTACTAAAAGCTTTATCAAAGGTTTATCAAAGATTTATTCTCTCTACCACTAGAGATTCACATTCAATTGATTTGCTTATCTCCCAAATGAGTACCTCCTCGGGGTAGGAGGTCTCGTACCCTTATTCAGATCGAACCCTTATCTATTCAAAGGTTTATCAAAGATTTATCCTCTCTACCACTAGAGATTCACATTCAATTGATTTGCTTATCTCCCAAATGAGTACCTCCTCGGGGTAGGAGGTCTCGTACACTTATTCAGATCGAACCCTTATCTACTAAAAGCTTTATCAAAGATTTATCCTCTCTACCACTAAAGATTCACATTCAATTGATTTGCTTATCTCCCAAATGAGCACTCGAAATACTTCCTCGGGGCAGAAGGTCTCGTACCCTTATTCAGATCGAACCCTTATATACTAAAAGATTTATCAAAGATTTATTCTCTCTACCACTAAAGATTCACATTCAATTGATTTGCTTATCTCCCAAATGAGCACTCGAAATACCTCCTCGATTCGAGAGACAAGTGGTCTCTCCGGTGCCTCCCAAACTCCCAATAGGAAGAAAAATCCTCGGAGGATTCTGGTCTTTCCAGTGCCCAACCCTCAAACATGGGGATGCAAATCCTCCGATTGTTGATTATTGAGACCAGAATTCTCCGCCGTCCGGGGATTTGGATATGAAGTATTAGGTATCGAATAGGAAACACCTTCTGCTTCTTTCTCAAGTGAGGCTGGGACTCAGAATCCCGAGATTCGAGGAGATCCAAGTAGGTCTTTCAACGGGACTAGAAATCCTTATCAGGGGACTTCAAATCCTTGAAGAAGACAGGACTGGAAATCCTTGAAGAAGACGGGGGACTTGAAATCCTTCGAGGGGACTAAAAATCCTAGTACCTGAGGTGGGACTGAAAGTCGTAGTAGCCAATTAGAGTGTGATGAAACTGCGTCACGAGACCCCAGTATCTGGACTAGGACCAGAAATCCTAGTAGTTAGTCGGGGCATTAGTTAGGATGTCACCAAGAATCCCTATTAGTGAATTTGAATGAACTAAAATTTTGGGATTCGGTTAGATGGTCCATCCCCTAAGGACCCGGGGTCCTTAGAGCCCTTCCAATGGAAACAATGGAAAGGACTTGAAATCCTGATTATCTAGTTGGATACGGGAAAATCCAAACTTTAGAATGAATTTTTGGAATGTAAAGATGAATGAGGGGAATGCCCCTCCTTCCTCCCCATATTACCGTTGATCACCGAGAAATTGAATCTCCGGAGAATCTCAAACAGAATGGATCGACATCTTCATCAAGGATTTGTTCCGATAAGGATGTTGGAAAACTACTACGTCCTCTACGAACTACTTCCTACATTTTCCATATAAGAGATTCCTACTCCTTCTTGATTTCGAATGTTGCTTCCATCTCCCGAATAGGAAGACTCCGAAGGTGATCTATAACTTAGTAATTATCCGGAATTCTATAAGCAGAAGTTATTGCATCAGTAAGGGGAAAAGATGTATCTTCCTTTCACCAATTCGAATCCTGAATAGCCCTATATATTGCTAGGGATCCAGACTGAGTCAAGAATATCCGAGATTTTATGATGCGATATCGAATTCCCATTCAATAATTGTCTTGTTATTCGATCCGGTGACGTCCCACTAAATCGAAATAGATTGAATAGGTAGTGGTAACTTTCAAACAACATGTTATGAATGAGAAAATCTTTGGATGAGTGACGATTCCGTCTCATCCATCTATCTCTATGAACCATAAGCCTGAAACGAAGGAATCGCTCTTGCAAATCTTCCATTGGAATGCTTTGATACGAGTGAATAGGAACAAATATCTGCGGGTATTGCAAATATATATGCATGAATTAGGTTTCTTTGACGTATTCAAAGTGTCGTTCTTCACCCGAAGGGAAATTCTTCCACCGCTTGGTAGATAATTCAGTTATCGATTTCCGGTCATATCCACGAAGAAGAAAGAAATTTCTAATCTTTTCATTTGAGAAATGTTTCTCGCGCTCCCTCCTCGTACCGTAAGTAACATAAAGCCTCCGTACCAGTTCTTGTTTCGCTAATAAACTATGACGTGAAGAGGGAATGTTATGATCCGGCTGAGATAGAAGCATGGGATCCCAGGTGAAGCGCCCCCCCAGGAATAGAATTGGTTCATCGGATCGATTACATTGCGTTTCGTATTGATTAGATGAGTTGGGGATTCCTAATTCAAGAAATTGCTCGCGTAATGATAGATTATCCAATTAATTTTCTAATCTTTTAATGTCTCTTTGTCTCGATTTACCCGAGGCTCTCTTGTAACTGAAAAGATATCCTTTTCTCTTATGCGATTTCTTTCCACTAGACTTAATCTTATTCAATTCGAAATCCCGTTGGGGGATTTGATCCTGATTCCGATGAAAAAAGATCGAATTATACAAATTATTCGATTCGGATAATACTCTTATCGATTCATAACTGCCACTTCGCATGAAACCAAAACGCCAAAATTTGGGGGACCAAGTAATCCCACGCGACACTTCCTTCGGAATCGAGTCTACTTCACTCGACTGTTCCATTTCAGAATCAGTTGGAATCTTAGACACCCCCTTCTTTGTAGATTTATAAGAACGACTCGCAGAGATTATATCTGGAGAATACCTGGGTTCGATGGAAGAAGGAAGAGGAGGACTATTAGCGAATTGACTTCTACTTCTACAGATTTCTGAACATAAGAAATCCCTCAAAAGGTTTTCCGAGATACCACAGGCTAAGTTAGAATCATTCTCTACAACTTTATCAATAACAACGAGATTCTCTTCCTCTCTCATATCCATTCCGAACCAAGGATCACGAGCTGCTAATCCGGCCAATAGCCCTAAGATATGCGGAAGTATAGCGAATTCCTTAATTGTTGACTCGGTTATTAAAGGTTCCAAATACCAGTTATACAAGTGGTAAAACCTCTTCTTCAGTGTATTACTACCAATAAATGAGGGATCTGCAGGGGAAGTATCTATCAAACCATTTTTCAGAATAGCTTTTCCTATATTGTAAGGAAGTATTTCATATCCAGAACCGAATCGGATTCCGTTACCTATATACGTAACAATTGAATTTTGTCTACGTAAAGCTAATTTAATTGCACTATCGGATACAATCTTTCTTCTTCTAGAAGTAGTGATTAATAATGCTTCATTAGCAGGAGAAAATAGATCTCGTTTGCTATAACCCGTAGTTCCAGACCCAGTACCTTCGAGAAAAGAGGGATCAGCTTCTATTACAAAGCCTTTGACACGCGAGAGAATTGACAATTCTTTTTGACGCTGACGCCTGTTAGACCCTCGGAGATTTATCAATTAGTTCGACCAATTCGGAGCTATTGAAGCTGATCTACCTTTGCAGGTACATGAGTCGAAGCAATAACGAGATTCTTGCGAATGCAAGGATTCCTGCGCCCATTTACCGATACTCCTCAATATTAGGCAGAGTAAGAATCTGGGATCGGCTTCTAATCTGTGATACAGGCGATTAACATTCAACTCATGAATGTCTTGAATCCATATCGTACAGGGAGACATCTCTTTTGCTATTGCAAAAATAAGATTCAATCGGTTTACGCTCTGTTTCGAAATGAAAGTCCCACGTACATTATTGAAATATGATCTGTTGTATAACAACTTCCTCAATGGCAGTCTCACCGACGGAAAGTAGGATTGGATGCTATATCCCTAACTACATAAGATCGTCCAGTTTCTATGGGTCCTACTAGTGGAACTCCTTCAGATGGTAATAATCCTGATGAAAGCAAAATAGGTACGTCACGACATGGAATATTCGGAATGCCTTTTCGTCTCATTGTCGCTGAAAGGAGAATATTTCTTTCAAGGGCAAGAAGAGCCCACTTCTCCGCAGGATCCAACTCACAGATCTCGTAATTTGATAGATCATTTTGACGAATCCGAAGTAGGTATGACAAAGATTAGATCCTTCTTCTGGGGTGGGTTCGTGATTAATCCCACCGCTCAATGAATCGTAATTGGAATTTAATTTCGATTCATACTTGGAAATAGTTTTATTTGTCACTAGATATTGAGTCAGTAATTGTTTATTAATCTTAAGGGTGTCGGAGCTTTTCCTACGAAGTATCCACGAATCTAGTTCATTTTTCACAAGGTAATAGAAGATTATATTATTTGTATAATTCAGGAATCTCTTCAGGGAATGTATCAGTAGATCTTTCGTTTACATTTACCTTGTCGAGGGAGAATACATTACCTTTCCAGATAAAACCCACGCATTGGGTCTATTAAATATCCGGTAGTGATATTGAAACGTTTCCACAAGTGAGGGGAATTGGAACCCGAAACAGCAGATAAATAATGCTTGAGAAATGCAAGAACAAATAATATCGAGAAAACGAGGTAGGATGGGGCATACTTATTCGAAAATCTAAAGACTGACCATCTCGAATGCGACACCTGCGTTTAGTTAGTAATTTCTTCGAAAATAGAGAGATCTATTTTAGATAATACGTTACTGATGGAATCGTTTCTGAATCTTGATCTTAGGCTTAACGATAAACAAGCTCTAGCATTACCTATATCCTCAGCAACTCTTTCCGTAATTCCGGGGAAAGTGTAATTCAAGTCATCACTTACTTTGAGTACTATTTCTGGATATATCTCTCTAATCAGATCATAAAAGTATCTCCACCAGTTAGGGGTGAAAAACCGAGGTATATATTCTCCGAATGGGCTCCATTTCTCGCAGATATTGTCTCTCCAAAAGATCCAAGAGATCTTATATTTGTTTAAATCCTTTGATAACTCATCGAAATTAATGAGATGAGATGGAAGAATAGGTTCTTTTTAGACACGTGTATCTGCAAGCCTCGTATTTTCGTACAGAACCTTCTCTCCAGTTAATCCTGTTGGAGATCTTGATGCTACACTGCTGCATAATGAGAATTTCTTTGACCAATAAAGCGTCTCAGATTCTTCTGATTCCCAAAAATAACCAATGTGTGAATCATTTTGATAGAATTGATTCCCAATAGAATCATTCCTCGAGTTTGATCTCTTCTCAATGGATCCCTCCGAATCGACTTGATCCACTCCCGAATTTTTGAGACGGGGTCGAGATCGCCAATCAGCCGATAGCTTAGAGTTTATCAATGTTCTTTCCAAGTAATTTCCATCGCTACCACATGAAGATAGAGACGAATCTCCCGTTTCGCGAGGAGATAAGTTCAACCCCGTCAGTAGTCCTCTTAGATCCGAAATAGAGTCAAGAAATCTATCTGAATGAGTTAGTGGTGGTATCGCAGATTCATCCAGATCAGATGGAGTCGATTCGGTTGTTGCGAGTATATGATCAATAGTTTCCCTTTCCGTTCGTTGCGAGGAATTGGGTAACAACGAATCAGACACTTGGGATTGAATAGATGAAGTGATATTTTTTGTATCTAAGGATCCTATTTCAAGAGATGGGATGACTTCATCACCGGAGCCCGTATACGAATTCTCTAAGATGTCAGAGTAACTACTGCTGTATCCTCCAACCAACGAATCCCTTCTTCTGATTATTGAGATAAAATCCCTTCCGGCACAGTTCAATACGGGTAAATGCGAGTAATCTATAAAGTTTGGTGTATCTACTTCATCGGAAATGGATCCCGAAATACTCCCAATATTCCTATTCGAACCTTTCCCATAATTCAAATTATCCAGAAACAGATCCCAATCCTGCCTTCCCGTAGCGGAATAAGCACCATTCGGGAGTTTTGTTCCAATACATTCGATACAGGATGATTCAACAAGAAATGGATTAACTGCGGGTTTTAGGAAGATTGAGGAGCCTACCGATTCTTCATCCATTAACAATCCGGACTCGATGAAGAAACTATCTTTTCTACCGAAGATTCTCTTGAGAAAGGATATCTTCTCATCGAGGTTGAGTGAACTCAGAAGGAAATCAAGCAGTGGATAATCTATATTGTTCAATTTATAGACAAGATAATCAATCCCATCTGTCGAAGCTTCTTCACTAATATACTTGGGAATAATGATTCGGTAAATAGATGATATATTGGTAAATTCCTTGGGATACTTGTTGTTCCTCCCAGCCGTACTACGAATAGTGATACCAATATTATTTAGTGCTAATATCGACAGATCATAGATTGATCTACCTAAGTCGGATCTTATTTCTGCGAATACTCTCTTGGAAGGGGAAAAAGACAAGTCTCTGATTGTATCAAGCCACCTGTGCACATTTGACCGAACATCTGGATATTCATCAATTGGGGAAATAATACATTCATGCAACAAACGCTCTATGTTACCCCTCCATTCCAATAATCTCTATTCAATTGCAATTCTTGTTACACCAGTAGATCCCTCGCCCCCCTCCCGGCTACCCAATTGATAGTTGATTCTGGATAGATATTCACTAGCTAATGTACAGAAATAGTCACGCGAAAAGAGCGTGTATACTGAGTAGGAGATATTAACCTATTTCGTTCATATACCCTAACTAGAGAGTATGTTGAAGATATGTTACCTCCCTCTCCCGATTCATCTGAAAAAGTAGGATTTTCACTTCCATCAGTTCTTTCTACAGGTACATCGAAAAGGATCTCTAAACGGTTTGAAATAATCTTATCAAGATCGAAGTATGCGCCATTTTGCATCTCTGATTCCTCTCAATTATTCCACCAAATGATAGATCTCCTCTCGATAGAAAGGCTTTCCTAGGTTCCTCGCTACTACTACCAATTCTTACCTTACTGGAAATCAAATTCGATTTTTTAACTCTTAAAAGAAATCCAGTCAGTCGGTTTCTTGATTCATTTATTAGTTGTGAATAGGCGTGTAGAATAGAAAATTCCCCCTCATTTCCGTGGAATCTAACCCCAATAATTGGAAGAACCACTTACGATTCTAGGAAGAATCAATACATTTATTGAATCATTTTCTGCTATTCCCGCTACAGAAGGGGAGAAAGGATCTCCCAACAATAAAGGAGAGTCGAGTGTAAAATGCCGACAATCTCTCTCTACTTTCCATAAATGAGATATTCTTCCGATACCGAAAGACACGGAATTCTTATATCATTCTTCTGCCAAATATGTCTTAATAGGAGTTCCATCGGCGGTGGGACCCATACCTAGTTCATGTATAGATGATTCTGTTGAAAAGCCGTGACTCACCGCCTCTGGAGAATCATCAGTGGATATTGCTCTTTCCTCCTGAGAGTAACTGCCTACAAAGCCATTTCCAGATCTTTTCATTGAATCATATTCTGGATTTCTCTCCTCACTTCAACTAGATAAACAAGTATCTTCGATAGGTATCTCCTTCCCAACCTTCTGATTTCTGGAATCAGACTCATCCCTTGAGTTGCTATGAAAAGCCTCCAATTCTCTAGATGTCTCTATTTGTGAGGAGACATACTTCGAGAAACCACAGGAAATTTCTAGTAATATACTTGGTACCTCAGTGAGTAATTGATTATCCGATAGATAATCAAGTTCGATAAATCTCTTTTCTAAGAGAGATCTCGTTAGATTCAATTCGCGCTCATCCTTATTCCATGGAGAAGGACTTTGGTGACAGGAATGCCACATATAAAAATCGGCGTAATCCCGGAATAGTGTCCAACTCCCCTCGTCAATGGAATTTAACCAATCTCTTATATCGCTATAGGATAGGGATACACCATCACGAGATGACATTGTATTCTTATGGGGTGGAAATAGAGACAAATTGGAGAGACCCTTCCGCTCGGAATAGAACGGTGATTCATCTCCCTGCCGATCTACTGAATCCCTGGATTCGAGTAACATTTTGTCCCAAAAGTCCGATATTACGGGAATGAAGGAATCGCTTCTTAATGTTGCTGTTTGTAGCCAATTAACCCTTTGCTTGTCATGGATTTTCCGGAGAAGTAACGAATCAGAATCATTTTAGTAACAGTCATCCTTACGAAGTATCACATTTATATAGAATTCAAAAAACTCATTTGAATCTTCTAGATTCTTATCCCCCAGTGATTTTTCAATCCTCTCAGTCACATCTCTGGATATATTCTTGATGGGGAGTGGATCCCTCATCAGCCGGACCCTCCATCCATCTGAAACCGAAGGATCCATCGCACTATATATGGGAACTTGCGGTTCTTCCCTCGTCGAAGTTGTGGAAATATTTCCGTTTGAATCCGAATAGTAAGAATTACGTGTCTTTCGAATAGTAAGAATTACGTGTCTTTCCCTTTCTATCCTTTTCAGCAGGTGAGCATCTTATTGATAGAGAAAGAGGATAGAAGGATTCAACAGAATTTGTTGCTGGTTTTTTTACTACTCCACCAGTTCTATTAATTAGTTTCGCTAGATCTATAGAACCTCCTTCGATCAAATTTCTCTCACCTGAACGATGCATAGGAATTGGTATTGTTAGTAACATCAGGATTCCCGGAGTCACGCTATTACCCCGCTTCATTGAATCGCGCAGATTCCGTAAAAAGATTGAACTCAGAATTCATAAGTCAAATAATTTGATGGAGGGTTCATAACTGGAGAATAGACCAATTAGAAATTCCCCTAGATCTTGATTTTTCAATGATTCAAATGAGTAGTGGAATCCATCGGTTTCTGCTAACTTCGGAACTTCAGAGAATAAATCTGGACTTCTTACTTTTTCTTCTCCCACTTCTCTTACCTCATGATCTCTCTTCACTTTATCTATATGTGGTAGATACTACCCACCTCTCACATTCCATTATATAGATAATATCGAAAGATTCAAGGCCCAATGGAGTGAGTACTTTCGATGTGGTGATTTGTGGGTGTATTCGTACCTACCTGAAGCTGTCTCGGGAATCTCGAATTGTTGAAGAAACCTATCTATGTCTTATCTATCTCCTCATCAACTTATTTTATTCCGAGTGATAAAGACGAGTTCTCCAACCTGATGGGCGAACGACGGGGATTGAACCCGCGCGTGATGGATCCACAATCCATTGCCTTGATCCACTTGGCTACGTCCGCCCCCTACTTTCCCTATTCAGCTTTCTTAACTGGGAGAGAACAAGATCTACTAGGGTCATTCATTCGATGCGCGTACGTATTATTCGTCTATATATTAATACAAGAAAAAATATGTTAGGTGAAAAATGTATTCTCAATCTATTCCAGTGGGTACGGGACTACAAGCGTTCCGCTAATCAGAATGAGAATATCTTTGATTCCCATTCTCTGTAATCCTAGAAGGGTGTTTCAAAGATTCCCCAGAATCCAAGATTGGAAACTGATAATTGTAAGATTATGGCGAGATATTACTATTATTTCTATTCATTCCATCGGACGAATCTCCATTAAATACCAAACCTTATGCGAGGTTTGGTATTTAGTGATGCTGCACGACCAGACAGGTATTATCCGTTTACAGAAGGAGCTTCAACAGAAGCTAAGTCTAGAGGGAAATTATGAGCGTTACGTTCATGCATAACTTCCATACCTAGGTTAGCACGGTTGATGATATCAGCCCAGGTGTTAATAACACGACCTTGGCTATCAACCACGGATTGGTTGAAGTTAAAACCATTCAAGTTGAATGCCATGGTGCTGATACCCAAGGCAGTAAACCAGATGCCTACTACGGGCCAAGCGGCTAAGAAGAAGTGCAGAGAGCGAGAATTGTTAAAGCTGGCATATTGGAAGATCAAACGGCCAAAATAACCGTGAGCAGCTACGATGTTGTAGGTCTCTTCCTCTTGACCGAACTTGTAACCTGCATTAGCAGACTCATTCTCAGTAGTTTCTCTGATCAAACTAGAAGTTACCAAAGAACCATGCATAGCACTGAATAGAGAGCCGCCGAATACGCCAGCTACACCCAACATGTGGAAGGGATGCATAAGGATGTTGTGCTCAGCCTGGAAAACGATCATGAAGTTGAAAGTACCAGAAATTCCTAGGGGCATACCGTCAGAGAAACTTCCTTGACCGATTGGGTAGATCAGGAACACAGCGGTAGCAGCTGCAACGGGAGCTGAGTACGCAACAGCAATCCAAGGACGCATGCCTAAACGGAAACTAAGTTCCCACTCACGACCCATGTAGCAAGCTACACCAAGTAGGAAGTGAAGAACGATCAGTTCGTAAGGACCACCATTGTATAGCCATTCATCAACGGAAGCTGCTTCCCAGATTGGGTAGAAGTGTAAACCGATAGCTGCAGAAGTAGGAATGATAGCACCGGAGATAATGTTGTTTCCGTATAGCAAAGAACCGGAGACAGGCTCACGAATACCATCGATATCTACAGGGGGAGCTGCGATGAAAGCAATGATGAATACAGAGGTTGCGGTTAATAAGGTGGGAATCATTAAGACACCGAACCATCCGATGTAAAGACGGTTTTCAGTGCTGGTGATCCAGTCGCAGAAGCGACCCCATAGGCTTGCGCTTTCGCGTCTTTCTAAAGTTGCGGTCGTGGTAATTTTTGGTTTTCGAAACGATTGGTGATTACCCAAGCTGATGAGCCTGTTGATCCATAGTATATCACAGAATCCCACCTGTGTCAACTAATCTAATATTGATTGAATATCCGAAGAAACGGGAAGACTTCCCTTTGTTTTCGCACGATACTTCTTCAAACCTTGACTCTCTTTTCAGACGCATTTCCCTTTTATTATCATAAACCACGGGAAAGTCAACGTTAGTTCGGCTCCTCGAGTACATCATGGGAGATGCCAGCTTTGCCTTAGATGTACTACGACTCAATCATCGATTCGAGGTGAGGGACATACAGGATAAATATCTGCTGGCGTTGCCTGACATCCCCCCCCCCCCCCGAGGTGAGTAGTCCGCCCCAGGCGGAGATAGTTGAGAATGGTGGGAGTCGCGGGGATGCGGGCAGTGCCAATCATGTCGATCATGTCGATTGTGTCGATTGTGTCGATCATTCTAGTCATGTCGATCATGTCGATCATGTTGATTGCGTCGATTGCGTCGATCACTTTGGTCATGTCGATCATGTTGATCATGTCGATGATGTTATGGACTTTACGATTCGACACTAGTCTTTCTCTTTTTCATGAGGTACTATACCAGTGACAAAATTTCCCCTATGACTTGGATA
>NW_028239644.1:17500-135000 GCF_047967505.1 Dipteris shenzhenensis | reverse complement strand
CGAATGTCTTCTCTCTCTCAGAACGAGTTCGGACTACGATTATGGAGATTCAGTGGAGGTTTTGTGAACATTTGGTAATTGGATCAATAAACCCACGGACATTCTTGGTGAGATAAATGAAATACGGGATTTCCCTTCTCCTATTCGTGGGATGATGAAGAGGAAACGGATACTCAATGCCTAATGAGTAAATATGATTCATTGAAGTAACCCGAACTTACTTCAAGACTTTCTATTCAATCATATGGAAAGCTGCATTCGATGAAAGTCGCACGTGCAGTTTGGGGGGAGATCCTCGACTAACCGGCGGATCCACCCTACAATATGGAGTGAAAAAGCCCAAATAAGATTCTAAGATACAGTCGAGATAGAATCGGAATCCGACATATCTGTAAACTCATGTTACACCGGAGCAATGTAGCGAACAAAAAGAAAAATATAGAATCGGATCCGATTTATCGTAATCGATTAGTAAACATGTTGGTTGATCGTATTCTTAAAGATGGCAAGAAATCATTGGCTTATCAGATTCTCTATCAGGCTATGAAGCGGATTAAGGAAAAGACGAATAAGAATCCACTGTCTGTCCCGCGACAAGCAATACGTAGGGTAACTCCCGATATAGTAACAGAATCCAAACGTGTAGGTGGATCGACTTATCGAGTCCCCGTTGAAGTAGTACCTGCAGAAGGAAGAGCTTTGGCTATCCGATGGTTATTGATCGCGTGTCGAAAACGTTCAGGTCGAAGTATGGCTTTAAGATCAAGTGATGAATTAATGGATGCTGCCAGAAATTCTGGTAGTGCTGTACGGAAGAAGGAGGAGACTCACAAGGTGGCAGAAGCTAATAAGGCTTTTGCCCATTTCCGTTAGTTCCGGGTTCGTTTCAATCCACAACCTCTTATTGGTGGATTGAAACCTTCTACTCCGGAGCGCAGGGTATTAGGAATCAAGATACGCCAGAAGCATATGGATAAGCAGAAATTAAATAATGGGAGAAAGAATATCCAAGTCATAGGGGAAATTTTGTCACTGGTATAGTACCTCATGAAAAAGAGAAAGACTAGTGTCGAATCGTAAAGTCCATAACATCATCGACATGATCAACATGATCGACATGACCAAAGTGATCGACGCAATCGACGCAATCAACATGATCGACATGATCGACATGACTAGAATGATCGACACAATCGACACAATCGACATGATCGACATGATTGGCACTGCCCGCATCCCCGCGACTCCCACCATTCTCAACTATCTCCGCCTGGGGCGGACTACTCACCTCGGGGGGGGGGGGGGATGTCAGGCAACGCCAGCAGATATTTATCCTGTATGTCCCTCACCTCGAATCGATGATTGAGTCGTAGTACATCTAAGGCAAAGCTGGCATCTCCCATGATGTACTCGAGGAGCCGAACTAACGTTGACTTTCCCGTGGTTTATGATAATAAAAGGGAAATGCGTCTGAAAAGAGAGTCAAGGTTTGAAGAAGTATCGTGCGAAAACAAAGGGAAGTCTTCCCGTTTCTTCGGATATTCAATCAATATTAGATTAGTTGACACAGGTGGGATTCTGTGATATACTATGGATCAACAGGCTCATCAGCTTGGGTAATCACCAATCGTTTCGAAAACCAAAAATTACCACGACCGCAACTTTAGAAAGACGCGAAAGCGCAAGCCTATGGGGTCGCTTCTGCGACTGGATCACCAGCACTGAAAACCGTCTTTACATCGGATGGTTCGGTGTCTTAATGATTCCCACCTTATTAACCGCAACCTCTGTATTCATCATTGCTTTCATCGCAGCTCCCCCTGTAGATATCGATGGTATTCGTGAGCCTGTCTCCGGTTCTTTGCTATACGGAAACAACATTATCTCCGGTGCTATCATTCCTACTTCTGCAGCTATCGGTTTACACTTCTACCCAATCTGGGAAGCAGCTTCCGTTGATGAATGGCTATACAATGGTGGTCCTTACGAACTGATCGTTCTTCACTTCCTACTTGGTGTAGCTTGCTACATGGGTCGTGAGTGGGAACTTAGTTTCCGTTTAGGCATGCGTCCTTGGATTGCTGTTGCGTACTCAGCTCCCGTTGCAGCTGCTACCGCTGTGTTCCTGATCTACCCAATCGGTCAAGGAAGTTTCTCTGACGGTATGCCCCTAGGAATTTCTGGTACTTTCAACTTCATGATCGTTTTCCAGGCTGAGCACAACATCCTTATGCATCCCTTCCACATGTTGGGTGTAGCTGGCGTATTCGGCGGCTCTCTATTCAGTGCTATGCATGGTTCTTTGGTAACTTCTAGTTTGATCAGAGAAACTACTGAGAATGAGTCTGCTAATGCAGGTTACAAGTTCGGTCAAGAGGAAGAGACCTACAACATCGTAGCTGCTCACGGTTATTTTGGCCGTTTGATCTTCCAATATGCCAGCTTTAACAATTCTCGCTCTCTGCACTTCTTCTTAGCCGCTTGGCCCGTAGTAGGCATCTGGTTTACTGCCTTGGGTATCAGCACCATGGCATTCAACTTGAATGGTTTTAACTTCAACCAATCCGTGGTTGATAGCCAAGGTCGTGTTATTAACACCTGGGCTGATATCATCAACCGTGCTAACCTAGGTATGGAAGTTATGCATGAACGTAACGCTCATAATTTCCCTCTAGACTTAGCTTCTGTTGAAGCTCCTTCTGTAAACGGATAATACCTGTCTGGTCGTGCAGCATCACTAAATACCAAACCTCGCATAAGGTTTGGTATTTAATGGAGATTCGTCCGATGGAATGAATAGAAATAATAGTAATATCTCGCCATAATCTTACAATTATCAGTTTCCAATCTTGGATTCTGGGGAATCTTTGAAACACCCTTCTAGGATTACAGAGAATGGGAATCAAAGATATTCTCATTCTGATTAGCGGAACGCTTGTAGTCCCGTACCCACTGGAATAGATTGAGAATACATTTTTCACCTAACATATTTTTTCTTGTATTAATATATAGACGAATAATACGTACGCGCATCGAATGAATGACCCTAGTAGATCTTGTTCTCTCCCAGTTAAGAAAGCTGAATAGGGAAAGTAGGGGGCGGACGTAGCCAAGTGGATCAAGGCAATGGATTGTGGATCCATCACGCGCGGGTTCAATCCCCGTCGTTCGCCCATCAGGTTGGAGAACTCGTCTTTATCACTCGGAATAAAATAAGTTGATGAGGAGATAGATAAGACATAGATAGGTTTCTTCAACAATTCGAGATTCCCGAGACAGCTTCAGGTAGGTACGAATACACCCACAAATCACCACATCGAAAGTACTCACTCCATTGGGCCTTGAATCTTTCGATATTATCTATATAATGGAATGTGAGAGGTGGGTAGTATCTACCACATATAGATAAAGTGAAGAGAGATCATGAGGTAAGAGAAGTGGGAGAAGAAAAAGTAAGAAGTCCAGATTTATTCTCTGAAGTTCCGAAGTTAGCAGAAACCGATGGATTCCACTACTCATTTGAATCATTGAAAAATCAAGATCTAGGGGAATTTCTAATTGGTCTATTCTCCAGTTATGAACCCTCCATCAAATTATTTGACTTATGAATTCTGAGTTCAATCTTTTTACGGAATCTGCGCGATTCAATGAAGCGGGGTAATAGCGTGACTCCGGGAATCCTGATGTTACTAACAATACCAATTCCTATGCATCGTTCAGGTGAGAGAAATTTGATCGAAGGAGGTTCTATAGATCTAGCGAAACTAATTAATAGAACTGGTGGAGTAGTAAAAAAACCAGCAACAAATTCTGTTGAATCCTTCTATCCTCTTTCTCTATCAATAAGATGCTCACCTGCTGAAAAGGATAGAAAGGGAAAGACACGTAATTCTTACTATTCGGATTCAAACGGAAATATTTCCACAACTTCGACGAGGGAAGAACCGCAAGTTCCCATATATAGTGCGATGGATCCTTCGGTTTCAGATGGATGGAGGGTCCGGCTGATGAGGGATCCACTCCCCATCAAGAATATATCCAGAGATGTGACTGAGAGGATTGAAAAATCACTGGGGGATAAGAATCTAGAAGATTCAAATGAGTTTTTTGAATTCTATATAAATGTGATACTTCGTAAGGATGACTGTTACTAAAATGATTCTGATTCGTTACTTCTCCGGAAAATCCATGACAAGCAAAGGGTTAATTGGCTACAAACAGCAACATTAAGAAGCGATTCCTTCATTCCCGTAATATCGGACTTTTGGGACAAAATGTTACTCGAATCCAGGGATTCAGTAGATCGGCAGGGAGATGAATCACCGTTCTATTCCGAGCGGAAGGGTCTCTCCAATTTGTCTCTATTTCCACCCCATAAGAATACAATGTCATCTCGTGATGGTGTATCCCTATCCTATAGCGATATAAGAGATTGGTTAAATTCCATTGACGAGGGGAGTTGGACACTATTCCGGGATTACGCCGATTTTTATATGTGGCATTCCTGTCACCAAAGTCCTTCTCCATGGAATAAGGATGAGCGCGAATTGAATCTAACGAGATCTCTCTTAGAAAAGAGATTTATCGAACTTGATTATCTATCGGATAATCAATTACTCACTGAGGTACCAAGTATATTACTAGAAATTTCCTGTGGTTTCTCGAAGTATGTCTCCTCACAAATAGAGACATCTAGAGAATTGGAGGCTTTTCATAGCAACTCAAGGGATGAGTCTGATTCCAGAAATCAGAAGGTTGGGAAGGAGATACCTATCGAAGATACTTGTTTATCTAGTTGAAGTGAGGAGAGAAATCCAGAATATGATTCAATGAAAAGATCTGGAAATGGCTTTGTAGGCAGTTACTCTCCGGAGGAAAGAGCAATATCCACTGATGATTCTCCAGAGGCGGTGAGTCACGGCTTTTCAACAGAATCATCTATACATGAACTAGGTATGGGTCCCACCGCCGATGGAACTCCTATTAAGACATATTTGGCAGAAGAATGATATAAGAATTCCGTGTCTTTCGGTATCGGAAGAATATCTCATTTATGGAAAGTAGAGAGAGATTGTCGGCATTTTACACTCGACTCTCCTTTATTGTTGGGAGATCCTTTCTCCCCTTCTGTAGCGGGAATAGCAGAAAATGATTCCAATAAATGTATTGATTCTTCCTAGAATCGTAAGTGGTTCTTCCAATTATTGGGGTTAGATTCCCACGGAAATGAGGGGGAATTTTCTATTCTACACGCCTATTCACAACTAATAAATGAATCAAGAAACCGACTGACTGGATTTCTTTTAAGAGTTAAAAAATCGAATTTGATTTCCAGTAAGGTAAGAATTGGTAGTAGTAGCGAGGAACCTAGGAAAGCCTTTCTATCGAGAGGAGATCTATCATTTGGTGGAATACTTGACGAGGAATCAGAGATGCAAAATGGCGCATACTTCGATCTTGATAAGATTATTTCAAACCGTTTAGAGATCCTTTTCGATGTACCTGTAGAAAGAACTGATGGAAGTGAAAATCCTACTTTTTCAGATGAATCGGGAGAGGGAGGTAACATATCTTCAACATACTCTCTAGTTAGGGTATATGAACGAAATAGGTTAATATCTCTCTACTCAGTATACACGCTCTTTTCGCGTGACTATTTCTGTACATTAGCTAGTGAATATCTATCCAGAATCAACTATCAATTGGGTAGCCGGGAGGGGGGCGAGGGATCTACTGGTGTAACAAGAATTGCAATTGAATAGAGATTATTGGAATGGAGGGGTAACATAGAGCGTTTGTTGCATGAATGTATTATTTCCCCAATTGATGAATATCCAGATGTTCGGTCAAATGTGCACAGGTGGCTTGATACAATCAGAGACTTGTCTTTTTCCCCTTCCAAGAGAGTATTCGCAGAAATAAGATCCGACTTAGGTAGATCAATCTATGATCTGTCGATATTAGCACTAAATAATATTGGTATCACTATTCGTAGTACGGCTGGGAGGAACAACAAGTATCCCAAGGAATTTACCAATATATCATCTATTTACCGAATCATTATTCCCAAGTATATTAGTGAAGAAGCTTCGACAGATGGGATTGATTATCTTGTCTATAAATTGAACAATATAGATTATCCACTGCTTGATTTCCTTCTGAGTTCACTCAACCTCGATGAGAAGATATCCTTTCTCAAGAGAATCTTCGGTAGAAAAGATAGTTTCTTCATCGAGTCCGGATTGTTAATGGATGAAGAATCGGTAGGCTCCTCAATCTTCCTAAAACCCGCAGTTAATCCATTTCTTGTTGAATCATCCTGTATCGAATGTATTGGAACAAAACTCCCGAATGGTGCTTATTCCGCTACGGGAAGGCAGGATTGGGATCTGTTTCTGGATAATTTGAATTATGGGAAAGGTTCGAATAGGAATATTGGGAGTATTTCGGGATCCATTTCCGATGAAGTAGATACACCAAACTTTATAGATTACTCGCATTTACCCGTATTGAACTGTGCCGGAAGGGATTTTATCTCAATAATCAGAAGAAGGGATTCGTTGGTTGGAGGATACAGCAGTAGTTACTCTGACATCTTAGAGAATTCGTATACGGGCTCCGGTGATGAAGTCATCCCATCTCTTGAAATAGGATCCTTAGATACAAAAAATATCACTTCATCTATTCAATCCCAAGTGTCTGATTCGTTGTTACCCAATTCCTCGCAACGAACGGAAAGGGAAACTATTGATCATATACTCGCAACAACCGAATCGACTCCATCTGATCTGGATGAATCTGCGATACCACCACTAACTCATTCAGATAGATTTCTTGACTCTATTTCGGATCTAAGAGGACTACTGACGGGGTTGAACTTATCTCCTCGCGAAACGGGAGATTCGTCTCTATCTTCATGTGGTAGCGATGGAAATTACTTGGAAAGAACATTGATAAACTCTAAGCTATCGGCTGATTGGCGATCTCGACCCCGTCTCAAAAATTCGGGAGTGGATCAAGTCGATTCGGAGGGATCCATTGAGAAGAGATCAAACTCGAGGAATGATTCTATTGGGAATCAATTCTATCAAAATGATTCACACATTGGTTATTTTTGGGAATCAGAAGAATCTGAGACGCTTTATTGGTCAAAGAAATTCTCATTATGCAGCAGTGTAGCATCAAGATCTCCAACAGGATTAACTGGAGAGAAGGTTCTGTACGAAAATACGAGGCTTGCAGATACACGTGTCTAAAAAGAACCTATTCTTCCATCTCATCTCATTAATTTCGATGAGTTATCAAAGGATTTAAACAAATATAAGATCTCTTGGATCTTTTGGAGAGACAATATCTGCGAGAAATGGAGCCCATTCGGAGAATATATACCTCGGTTTTTCACCCCTAACTGGTGGAGATACTTTTATGATCTGATTAGAGAGATATATCCAGAAATAGTACTCAAAGTAAGTGATGACTTGAATTACACTTTCCCCGGAATTACGGAAAGAGTTGCTGAGGATATAGGTAATGCTAGAGCTTGTTTATCGTTAAGCCTAAGATCAAGATTCAGAAACGATTCCATCAGTAACGTATTATCTAAAATAGATCTCTCTATTTTCGAAGAAATTACTAACTAAACGCAGGTGTCGCATTCGAGATGGTCAGTCTTTAGATTTTCGAATAAGTATGCCCCATCCTACCTCGTTTTCTCGATATTATTTGTTCTTGCATTTCTCAAGCATTATTTATCTGCTGTTTCGGGTTCCAATTCCCCTCACTTGTGGAAACGTTTCAATATCACCGGATATTTAATAGACCCAATGCGTGGGTTTTATCTGGAAAAGGTAATGTATTCTCCCTCGACAAGGTAAATGTAAACGAAAGATCTACTGATACATTCCCTGAAGAGATTCCTGAATTATACAAATAATATAATCTTCTATTACCTTGTGAAAAATGAACTAGATTCGTGGATACTTCGTAGGAAAAGCTCCGACACCCTTAAGATTAATAAACAATTACTGACTCAATATCTAGTGACAAATAAAACTATTTCCAAGTATGAATCGAAATTAAATTCCAATTACGATTCATTGAGCGGTGGGATTAATCACGAACCCACCCCAGAAGAAGGATCTAATCTTTTGTCATACCTACTTCGGATTCGTCAAAATGATCTATCAAATTACGAGATCTGTGAGTTGGATCCTGCGGAGAAGTGGGCTCTTCTTGCCCTTGAAAGAAATATTCTCCTTTCAGCGACAATGAGACGAAAAGGCATTCCGAATATTCCATGTCGTGACGTACCTATTTTGCTTTCATCAGGATTATTACCATCTGAAGGAGTTCCACTAGTAGGACCCATAGAAACTGGACGATCTTATGTAGTTAGGGATATAGCATCCAATTCCTACTTTCCGTCGGTGAGACTGCCATTGAGGAAGTTGTTATACAACAGATCATATTTCAATAATGTACGTGGGACTTTCATTTCGAAACAGAGCGTAAACCGATTGAATCTTATTTTTGCAATAGCAAAAGAGATGTCTCCCTGTACGATATGGATTCAAGACATTCATGAGTTGAATGTTAATCGCCTGTATCACAGATTAGAAGCCGATCCCAGATTCTTACTCTGCCTAATATTGAGGAGTATCGGTAATGGGCGCAGGAATCCTTGCATTCGCAAGAATCTCGTTATTGCTTCGACTCATGTACCTGCAAAGGTAGATCCAGCTTCAATAGCTCCGAATTGGTCGAACTAATTGATAAATCTCCGAGGGTCTAACAGGCGTCAGCGTCAAAAAGAATTGTCAATTCTCTCGCGTGTCAAAGGCTTTGAAATAGAAGCTGATCCCTCTTTTCTCGAAGGTACTGGGTCTGGAACTACGGGTTATAGCAAACGAGATCTATTTTCTCCTGCTAATGAAGCATTATTAATCACTACTTCTAGAAGAAGAAAGATTGTATCCGATAGTGCAATTAAATTAGCTTTACGTAGACAAAATTCAATTGTTACGTATATAGGTAACGGAATCCGATTCGGTTCTGGATATGAAATACTTCCTTACAATATAGGAAAAGCTATTCTGAAAAATGGTTTGATAGATACTTCCCCTGCAGATCCCTCATTTATTGGTAGTAATACACTGAAGAAGAGGTTTTACCACTTGTATAACTGGTATTTGGAACCTTTAATAACCGAGTCAACAATTAAGGAATTCGCTATACTTCCGCATATCTTAGGGCTATTGGCCGGATTAGCAGCTCGTGATCCTTGGTTCGGAATGGATATGAGAGAGGAAGAGAATCTCGTTGTTATTGATAAAGTTGTAGAGAATGATTCTAACTTAGCCTGTGGTATCTCGGAAAACCTTTTGAGGGATTTCTTATGTTCAGAAATCTGTAGAAGTAGAAGTCAATTCGCTAATAGTCCTCCTCTTCCTTCTTCCATCGAACCCAGGTATTCTCCAGATATAATCTCTGCGAGTCGTTCTTATAAATCTACAAAGAAGGGGGTGTCTAAGATTCCAACTGATTCTGAAATGGAACAGTCGAGTGAAGTAGACTCGATTCCGAAGGAAGTGTCGCGTGGGATTACTTGGTCCCCCAAATTTTGGCGTTTTGGTTTCATGCGAAGTGGCAGTTATGAATCGATAAGAGTATTATCCGAATCGAATAATTTGTATAATTCGATCTTTTTTCATCGGAATCAGGATCAAATCCCCCAACGGGATTTCGAATTGAATAAGATTAAGTCTAGTGGAAAGAAATCGCATAAGAGAAAAGGATATCTTTTCAGTTACAAGAGAGCCTCGGGTAAATCGAGACAAAGAGACATTAAAAGATTAGAAAATTAATTGGATAATCTATCATTACGCGAGCAATTTCTTGAATTAGGAATCCCCAACTCATCTAATCAATACGAAACGCAATGTAATCGATCCGATGAACCAATTCTATTCCTGGGGGGGCGCTTCACCTGGGATCCCATGCTTCTATCTCAGCCGGATCATAACATTCCCTCTTCACGTCATAGTTTATTAGCGAAACAAGAACTGGTACGGAGGCTTTATGTTACTTACGGTACGAGGAGGGAGCGCGAGAAACATTTCTCAAATGAAAAGATTAGAAATTTCTTTCTTCTTCGTGGATATGACCGGAAATCGATAACTGAATTATCTACCAAGCGGTGGAAGAATTTCCCTTCGGGTGAAGAACGACACTTTGAATACGTCAAAGAAACCTAATTCATGCATATATATTTGCAATACCCGCAGATATTTGTTCCTATTCACTCGTATCAAAGCATTCCAATGGAAGATTTGCAAGAGCGATTCCTTCGTTTCAGGCTTATGGTTCATAGAGATAGATGGATGAGACGGAATCGTCACTCATCCAAAGATTTTCTCATTCATAACATGTTGTTTGAAAGTTACCACTACCTATTCAATCTATTTCGATTTAGTGGGACGTCACCGGATCGAATAACAAGACAATTATTGAATGGGAATTCGATATCGCATCATAAAATCTCGGATATTCTTGACTCAGTCTGGATCCCTAGCAATATATAGGGCTATTCAGGATTCGAATTGGTGAAAGGAAGATACATCTTTTCCCCTTACTGATGCAATAACTTCTGCTTATAGAATTCCGGATAATTACTAAGTTATAGATCACCTTCGGAGTCTTCCTATTCGGGAGATGGAAGCAACATTCGAAATCAAGAAGGAGTAGGAATCTCTTATATGGAAAATGTAGGAAGTAGTTCGTAGAGGACGTAGTAGTTTTCCAACATCCTTATCGGAACAAATCCTTGATGAAGATGTCGATCCATTCTGTTTGAGATTCTCCGGAGATTCAATTTCTCGGTGATCAACGGTAATATGGGGAGGAAGGAGGGGCATTCCCCTCATTCATCTTTACATTCCAAAAATTCATTCTAAAGTTTGGATTTTCCCGTATCCAACTAGATAATCAGGATTTCAAGTCCTTTCCATTGTTTCCATTGGAAGGGCTCTAAGGACCCCGGGTCCTTAGGGGATGGACCATCTAACCGAATCCCAAAATTTTAGTTCATTCAAATTCACTAATAGGGATTCTTGGTGACATCCTAACTAATGCCCCGACTAACTACTAGGATTTCTGGTCCTAGTCCAGATACTGGGGTCTCGTGACGCAGTTTCATCACACTCTAATTGGCTACTACGACTTTCAGTCCCACCTCAGGTACTAGGATTTTTAGTCCCCTCGAAGGATTTCAAGTCCCCCGTCTTCTTCAAGGATTTCCAGTCCTGTCTTCTTCAAGGATTTGAAGTCCCCTGATAAGGATTTCTAGTCCCGTTGAAAGACCTACTTGGATCTCCTCGAATCTCGGGATTCTGAGTCCCAGCCTCACTTGAGAAAGAAGCAGAAGGTGTTTCCTATTCGATACCTAATACTTCATATCCAAATCCCCGGACGGCGGAGAATTCTGGTCTCAATAATCAACAATCGGAGGATTTGCATCCCCATGTTTGAGGGTTGGGCACTGGAAAGACCAGAATCCTCCGAGGATTTTTCTTCCTATTGGGAGTTTGGGAGGCACCGGAGAGACCACTTGTCTCTCGAATCGAGGAGGTATTTCGAGTGCTCATTTGGGAGATAAGCAAATCAATTGAATGTGAATCTTTAGTGGTAGAGAGAATAAATCTTTGATAAATCTTTTAGTATATAAGGGTTCGATCTGAATAAGGGTACGAGACCTTCTGCCCCGAGGAAGTATTTCGAGTGCTCATTTGGGAGATAAGCAAATCAATTGAATGTGAATCTTTAGTGGTAGAGAGGATAAATCTTTGATAAAGCTTTTAGTAGATAAGGGTTCGATCTGAATAAGTGTACGAGACCTCCTACCCCGAGGAGGTACTCATTTGGGAGATAAGCAAATCAATTGAATGTGAATCTCTAGTGGTAGAGAGGATAAATCTTTGATAAACCTTTGAATAGATAAGGGTTCGATCTGAATAAGGGTACGAGACCTCCTACCCCGAGGAGGTACTCATTTGGGAGATAAGCAAATCAATTGAATGTGAATCTCTAGTGGTAGAGAGAATAAATCTTTGATAAACCTTTGATAAAGCTTTTAGTAGATAAGGGTTCGATCTGAATAAGGGTACGAGACCTTCTGCCCCGAGGAGGATTCGGACCTCCACGCTCTTCAGCACCAAATTTTGAATCTGGCGTGTCTACCATTTCACCATCGAGGCTCTACTCCTTATTCCTTACCTTTTTACTTCCCACCACCCCATCTTTCTCTATGGATGGGGTCCGGAATATGTTTCTATCAATTCGATCCTAGTCCCTCATCAAAAGCAACCCTTTACTTATTTTTCCCAATCTTATTTCTTCGTCTCTCTATATCGAAAAGGATTTCCAGTCCCCTGGAGGGACTTCTAGTCCCCCTGCTGAAGGATTTATAGTTCTCTCCAAGGATTTTCAGTCCTCCTGTTGAAGGATTTCCAGTCCCCGGGAAGAAAAAAGGATCCATAAATTTGTTCTGTATCGATTCCATCCCAGCTCCTCGTCAAGAGCAAACCCTTTCTCCTCCTCTACCGATCCTGTTTCTTCGTCTCTCTCCATCTATAAGGATTTGAAGTCCTGTCTTATTCAAGGATTTCCAGTCCTCTTCAGGGATTTCAAGTCCCCCGTCTTATCCAAGGATTTATAGTCCTCTTCAGGGATTTCAAGTCCCCTGTCTTATCCAAGGATTTATAGTCCTCTTCAGGGATTTCAAGTCCCCTGTCTTATCCAAGGATTTATAGTCCTCTTCAGGGATTTCAAGTCCCCTGTCTTATCCAAGGATTTATAGTCCTCTTCAGGGATTTCAAGTCCCCTGTCTTATCCAAGGATTTGAAGTCCTCTTAAGGGATTTCAAGTCCCCTGTCTTATTCAAGGATTTCCAGTCCTGTCTTATCCAAGGATTTATAGTCCTCTTAAGGGATTTCAAGTCCCCCGTACTCTTCAGGGATTTCAAGTCCCCCGTACTCTTAAGGGATTTCAAGTCCCCCGTACTCTTAAGGGATTTCAAGTCCCCCGTACTCTTAAGGGATTTCAAGTCCCCTGTCTTATCCAAGGATTTCCAGTCCCCTGAGAAGGATTTCAAGTCCCCCGCCCCCGATAAGGATTTCAAGTCCCCCGCCCCCGATAAGGATTTCAAGTCCCCCGATAAGGATTTGAAGTCCTCTTCAAGGATTTTCAGTCCCCTGAGAAGGATTTCGAGTCCTTTGAGAAGGATTTGAAGTCCCCTGAGAAGGATTTCAAGTCCCCTTTCTTCTTTAAGGATTTGAAGTCCTCTTCAAGGATTTTCAGTCCCCTGAAGAGGATTTCAAGTCCCCTGTCTTCTTTCTTTAAGGATTTGAAGTCCTCTTCAAGGATTTTCAGTCCCCTGAAGAGGATTTCAAGTCCCTTTTCTTCTTTAAGGATTTGAAGTCCTCTTCAAGGATTGTCAGTTCCCTGAAGAGGATTTCAAGTCCCTTTTCTTCTTTAAGGATTTGAAGTCCTCTTCAAGGATTGTCAGTTCCCTGAAGAGGATTTCAAGTCCCTTTTCTTCTTTAAGGATTTGAAGTCCTCTTCAAGGATTGTCAGTTCCCTGAAGAGGATTTCAAGTCCCCTGTCTTCTTTAAGGATTTGAAGTCCTCTTCAAGGATTTTCCGTCCACTGAAAAGGATTTCAAGTCCAAGGATTTCCAGTCCCCTGGAAGGGTCTATGAATCGGACTAGATACATTATACAAAATCAAACCGTCAAATGCAAGACCTAATTCTCCTTGTTATCTATCACTCTCGCTCGGATCTCCCTCAGTGAGGGAGATTTGACGATCGAGAAGGATTTCAAGTCCAAGGAAGATTTTCAGTCCCCTCGAAAGGATCTATGAATTCGACCCATTTCTATTATAGCTAAGAAAACTGTCGAGCGCAAGACCTAATTTTCCTTGTTATCTATCAATCTCGATCGGATCTCCCTCAGTGAGGGAGATTTGACGAGAAAGATCTCAATTCCAAAGATTTTGAGTCCCCTCGAAAGGGTCTATGAATTCGACCCATTTCTATTATAGCTAAGAAAACTGTCGATTGCAAGACCTAATTTTCCTTGTTATCTATCAATCTCGTTTTGAGATCCCTCGGTCTCAGTAGAGGGAGACTTTGACGAGAAAGATTTCAAGTCCAAGGAAGATTTTGAGTCCCCTCGAAAGGGTCTATGAATTCGACCCATTTCTATTGTAACTCAGAATGCCGTCGATTGCAAGACCTAATTTTCCATGTTATCTATCAATCTCGATCGGATCTCCCTCAGTGAGGGAGATTTGACGAGAAAGATCTCAATTCCAAAGATTTTCAGTCCCCTCGAAAGGATCTATGAATTCGACCCATTTCTATTGTAACACAGAATGCCGTAGAGCGCAAGACCTAATTTCTTGGATTTGATTTCAATTCCAGGGGACCGCCATGGGCCTTAATTTGTTATCGCTGCAAAATCGTCCTGACGATAAGGAGTCGATTCCAAGTTAAGGGATTTAACGTCCCCTGGACTAACTATGAATCATAGATGTACTATCAAAGTCCAGAGGATTGTCGCTGCAAAATTGCCCCTGTCCAAGAATTTACAGTTCACTAGGAAATCATAGCTAGATCAATTATAGCTAAGAAAACTGTCGATTGCAAGACCTAATTTTCCTTGTTATCTATCAATCTCGATCGGATCTCCCTCAGTGAGGGAGATTTGACGAGAAAGATCTCAATTCCAAAGATTTTGAGTCCCCTCGAAAGGATCTATGAATTCGACCCATTTCTATTGTAACTCAGAATGCCGTCGATTGCAAGACCTAATTTTCCTTGTTATCTATCACTCTCGTTTTGAGATCCCTCGGTCTCAGTAGAGGGAGATTTGACGAGAAAGATTTCAAGTCCAAAGATTTTGAGTCCCCTCGAAAGGATTTCTGAATTTGATCCATTGATAGTGTACATCAGAATGCCGTCGAGCGCAACCCCCGTTTCTATTAAATTGAAAGAATCTGCGGCGGAAAGAAGAATTGGTCTCTTTTGCTTTCTTCTAGAAGTCTGAAGGCAACCCCGCCTTGAACGTACAGGTATCGGATGAAATGACTTATCCATTAGACGAAATTGGAGCATGGAATTCATCGGGAAGCGACCTGAATTGCTACGGAGCAGAAGACTGGGGGTGTGAACCGAATCATTTACACAACCGCTCCCATATGGGAATCACTTAGTCGCATGTACCATTAGGAGGGTTCAATCCTTGTAGTACTGCAAAGGATTGAACAATATTATGGATACCATCAGGAAATACTTATATCTCCTCCGGAAGAGACGAATGATCATTGGGAGGCGCGTGATCATTTCTCCGACACTGTTTCATCACCAATTACGGAAATGGACTAGTTGGAGCGACGGAAGTGGCTTTGGATACAAATCATTCAGAAAGATTCCATTATTTCATGTGACAACTCAAAATAGGTCTGGAATGAGGTATTCCGTGTAATCTCGATGATGGGATCCATTGATATACCCAGTAGAGTTGATGCTGGTACACGAACAATCATAGCTATTTCAATGGAACTCTTCGAAATCGAAGTAGATGGAGAAACTAATGGATCCTGTATGTAAATTGTTGATGTGTCACCCCCTTCGGTGAACATTAATTTAATTATCTTCGGATAGTGATATATAGAAATGACACTTGTAATGGGAGCTACCAGAACTAATGGGTACGAGCCAGCTTTCCATCCATGCCAGAAGGGGTAGGGTTTACCGGAAAAACCTGCTAATGGAGGGATACCCCCTGGGGATGGTAAACGTATAACTAGAGAGAATGTTAGAACAGGATCCTTCATGTATGGTCCCGCATAATCCCTAATGTTATCAGTTCCGGTTCGTGAACCAGATAAAGTGATGCGAGCGAAAGTCCCTAGATTCATGAATATGTAGATAGAAGTATAACTTATCATACTCGCATAGCCATTATCAGGATCCGCAGCAAGTATTCCAATCAGAATATATCCGATTTGGCTTATGGAGGAATATGCTAGCATACGTTTCATGCTTGTCTGAGTAACAGCAATTAGATTCCCCAATACCATGCTAAGGGTAGCTAATATTCCCAAAGCGAGATGCCATTCACTGGATAGGTATGAGAAAGTAATACCGAGGAGTCGTGTAGATAAAGCTAGAGCTGCTACTTTGGAAGTAGCAGAAAAAGAAGCAACGACTGGTGTAGGAGAGTTAGAGTCGGAGAGGAGATCCTCGATCTTCCCGCTCATTCAGAACCGTGCATGAAATTCTCACTTCACACGGCTCCTAGTTCGTAAGAGATTTCTAAGCTCCCAGAACCTTCCCCGTGTGTGTATCAAATCCACTTCTTCCTCGGTAATTCAATATGAGTAATAATTGGTAGCTTCTCGGGAAATCCCCTATCAGTGATTCCTTTTTAAAAGAGTCTCCATCTTACAATCGTTTCGCCCCCACATCTGGAGTGAGGAAAGGTATTGGGGAGGAATGTGATTTTCTTCGTCCCTAGCAGGCATGGCGGCACCGTCTTGGGGCGAATTTCTCTGTTGACGGATGCTCCACTGTATCCGTGGTTTCTGAAGGATCAAAACCAATCAAATTTGTGTTCCAAGGGAGGCTATTACACGGGGTAAATATCAATTCCATCACAAAATTCATTTAATTATTCTTTGAGAAACCTACCCATAACGAACCAACTTCGAGAAATACAAATAGGAGATAGGAGGGGGTACCTATTGAATTGCATTTCTCCCCCACTCTGCTTTACCCGCTACACAAAATAAGGGATAATTCTCGTGAGTCCAATACGAGTAACAAATTCGTGGAATTGCGGTAAGAGTTGGTCGTTGATGGGGATAACGAAAAGAAGTTTGTATCTTCTTCACATGCCCGTAGGGTATTACGGAGGAATCAATCAATTTGCATAAGATTATTTGCAACGAATTGATTCCCCTCCGAGCGAATCGCACTCCTTCATATACATCGGGAGTCCATTGGTGAAACGGAACCAACGACAGTTTGAAACCCATTCCCACGATGATAAACGTGATAGAGGTATGGATCGCCGGGGAATCATACATCTGGTTGGATACGAGTCCATTGACTATCTTGTAGAGTTGAGTCTCTCCACCGAATAATCCATATAATAAAGAGAAGCCATGGATTAGGATAGACGAACTTGCCCCACCCATTAGTAGAAACTTCGTAGTCGCTTCGTTGGATCTTATATCCCTCTTCATGTATCCGGGATGGAAGGTAGGAGGATAGGCCCTAGACGTTCCGGAGATACAAAAATAGTTACCGAATCATTCGCGCGGCATGAAGACATTCCCCCCGGACCCGCAGTTGATGTGAATAGTGAAAATTCCGTCAAAGCTGTTTTTGTGCATCGATGTAACCAACCGATAGTGAGACAGATAGTAATGAGCAGATCAGGAGAAGTAATCTGAAGATATTGCTGAAAGTGTCGATTCGAAGAGTTCCGTAGGCAATCGAGAGAGATTCTGTTTCCCACTGACGCGACAGGAATACCATGCTAGTCACCAAGGAAGTTAACGCGATTCCGTGAAGCAGGAGTGTGTCTTTCCCTTCGGATACCAAGTCGACAATGACGATTACGACTAAGCCAGTGATTAAACTATATTTCCGAAGAAGTAGTGAATTACCATAGAAAGGGAAAGGATCGATAATTTTCGTAGTACGAATCGGGGTAATATTCAGAAATGGAGTGACTCCAGTCCCGTATTTTATTTTTATATCTAACACTTCGTTAAGAAACCAACAAATTATTTATATTCTTATGTATTTTTGGAAGCTGTGACAGCCTGGTATTTCTGCCTAACAGATAGCTAATGGCTGTATAAAATGGATGGAAGGTAGAGGGGGGGGGGCTAAAAATAACCCCCCTCCCCCCCCCCACTCATATTTATTATACACCATGTGGTACCGAAACGGGCTGGGTTATCTCCAGATGCCAAAACCTCCGACTATTTGAGATGCTCCTAGACTGAAAATGAGGAGTCATTTTGCAGTTCCCCCGAGGAGTCCCTAAGAATATTCTTGAATCAGACTTACGTCGGATCAGACGCATTGTACTCTTGTGCTTACATGCCGAAGTTTTGTCGCATGGGAGTCGTAATATGTGTCTCAATCTATTTAACCCACCTCTATTCTTCGACCCGCCGTAGTAGAGAGAAATGATTTTCCCACAACCGGAGGAATCTCTCTGAGATCTCATCATCTGTCCAAGTAGTCCGAGCCAATTTACTAACTAGACGTCCGGAGCCATCGCAGAAATTACCTCTTGCCATCGATTCAATTAGGAGCATGGTTGGGGTTCCAAAAAGGGATTCCCTAATGGTAGACGTGGTGATATACGATTCATCTACGCCTACGACTCGAATTTCTTCAATTTTTAATTGGATACCCAAGATATAGCCCGGGAATGGGACGCGACTCCTGGATAATCTTCCGGTACGCATTCGGTGAGGGTGAAGCCAACAACGGAAATAAAATTAGCTGGGTGTCAAAATGTAATAGATCCATCTTTTAGCTGGATATTGGGTTCCCCGAAAGCTAAGATAGAATAATTTTCATATCTTCCGTAATGGATACATGAACTCTTGGTGGGATAAGAATCCTCTTTCAATGCTTCTGAGTTGAATCCAGCGGCACCAATTTGCTTCCAAATAATATTTCTCCGATCGGATGTAGATGTAGAAGACTCTGATTGTAATCCGGAAAAATGTTTCCGCGAAGGCATTAATAACGATTCGATCTCGTAAGTGTAGGGATTCCATAGTAAGGTAGCTAAACCATTTTTCCCCTCCCGGGGAAAATCTGTTGACAACTCTTTACAACCCCGAAGGGTTAGTCTCGGCGGATGTGGAAACGGAGCATCCTCGACTTGTCGACGAAAGATTCGAATTGAAGCCTCTGGATGGAAACTATGGGGTAACTTCATATCCGAAACACAATCGGAATGTGGGAATCTGTCTTCCACGAATGGAGATATCGAATAGACGGATCGGGAATTCTTCCATTCACCAACCCCTTTCATAGATAGGGGTTCCTCCACCTGCGACGAGAAAGCAATTTCCGATACTAGGCATATTCCTTCTGAAAGTGCATCAAAATATGGATCCGTTTCGGAATCACCAAATCAATTTTGATCAAATTTTGAAAGAGGAATCTCCGAAAAATCCTGTTTACGTGTTCCATTGATTAATCGTCTCGCAGATATCATACTATATCCCCTTCTGGAACATCCTACCGAATCAGTAATTGATCCCTTTAAGTAAGGGTTACGGGCCACTGAATGGAGATCGTCTTGGAAGAGGAGGGTGTGTAAGAAGCATTCCCAATTTGAATCCATTCCTTTTTCTTTCCCGTAACTCGCCCAATCCGGCCGGGACTTTGCGTGCAGCTCTCATAGAAGTAACCTCCCAGATATCTGGATCTCCCGTGGTGACGCAACCCGTCGGAGAGATTCGTCGTGTCGGTAATTATCCCCATATCCCACGAATCACTCTTTCTGGATGAGATTCACATGCAAGACCCTCAGATTCTTCTCTAAGGGAGAGTGATTTAAAACCATTTTAGGAGTTTATTGTGCTCTTGACTCAGCAGACTCAAATGATTCAGCCGGGGGAAAACACTCCCCAGTTGGGCGATTCCCGCTCATCCCCACACGAATTATTAGAATATTTGTTAGATAGTGACCCCCTTTTTAGACAAACAAGCCCATCTCGAGATTATCTCTTAATTGTCTACTGATTAGCTTTTAAGCACCAATCAGTTGATAAAAGGGAGGGATTGGGTGGGTAAATGGGACTCGGGATATCAATTTTCCGGATAGAAATCTCTATTGACGGTTCCATCTTCTGATTCAGGCTCTTCATGCTTGTCGCTTAACTCGAAGCTCCACCCCATTGTCATCAACTCAGCAGCTCCACCCCATTGTCATCAACTCAGCAGCTCCGCCTTGGCAACTTTGTCGGGTAGTAAACCCCCAGAATGGAGGAAGTGGTATCGATCGACCTTCGGATAATTGTAAGCATAATCGGACTAGGAGGAATGGATGTGGGGAGGAATAAACTAACAGGGGGGATGAGTATGGTATTTTCAATATCGACTAGATTGTTTCGTTGGAATAGATAAATCTCAGGCTGGGATGGGATATTACTTTCTCGACGCTTAAGACTGGGATAAGCAGTGGGCTTATTCCCGTGAGTGATCACGAGGAGTTATACGGGATCTACGAATCCAGGATGGAGTCGGGATCCCTATTAATTCCTCGTGAATCATCTTCACCCTTTTCACCACCGACTGGGACTTTTACTTCCTCTTCCTCTTTTTACCTGTCAAGAAGTATCTAACATCACTTCTTTCGAGGAAAGATTTGACAGATAGCCAGTACCTATTCCTCGAAATACTACTTTTCATGGGTATGACAAATACTGCATATATGTAGAATGCGAGGAAGAGGAGGGGATAGTATAGAAACATTTGCAAAAAAATATGGACTGAGCTCGTTGAATTCTCCTAAGAATCAATTTCAACCTGTTTAAAGACCTTTGCTCGCCTCAATATATCACGAACAGTTTCTGTTGTTTGAGCTCCTCTTCCCGGGAAATAAATGATAGCAGAAACATCTAATTGAGTTTGTTCCTTTCGTGGATCATGAAATCCAACTTCCTGAATAGACTTTCCCTCTCGCCGGGATTGGACATCAATTGCAGTTATTCGGTAAGTAGTTTAGTCGGATAGGTACGGAGAAACGAATCCCCTTCCCCCTATAGAACCGTACGTGAAATTTCAACTTCATACGGCTCAAGCCATGACTCCGAGGGTATGGAGGAACACCAGCTATATACCTCTCCATTCCATTCCTTTCTTTTCAATTATAGAGAAAATACTCCTAACTCACGCAAGTTTTAGGGGAGACAGACACGCATCCCCATCCACTTTTCGAGTTATCTCTTACCGATTATGACTCCGTTCGAGCCCCCACCATGGAAGTATGAGAGGGATCTCTCTACCGAGGGCTTCAACTGTGCGTATTCGATATTCTCCCGTTCGTAGATCAATTCCGAAAATCCGTAGGTTTAAGCCTCACTCCGAGGGTCTTTCGAATCGAGAAGTGGTAGCGACGGAACTCGTTCTGATCGACCCATTGTGAAGAATCACATTCAGCAACTGATTTGTGATTTTGGACGCGTCATGGAAATCCTCACACTCAATCAAAATCAAATAATGGAATATTTGCATCTCAAGGAAATTGACTCCATACGGATGGGATTGAATTATGAATATTCAATGGGAGTATTTATCGACGAAGACAGTTGCTCCTTCTGTAAATGCGGACTGACGGAGCTCGGTAGCTTCATTCCGTGGAGTAACCATAGATATTATCCCCGATCGGATAGACTTGGGGCCAGGAATACGACATAATCATTCAAGTTTCGTTAGATGGCGAATTTCAAGAAACGTTGAAACGGAAAACATTTCCCTTGGATCCGGAAATGGCGGCTGCAAAACTCCGCATAAACGATCTCGATTTCGAGCCACACGTCGCTTTCCACCATATCGTTTTAGACGAGGTTTTACCGTAATATCCAGAGTTCAAATGTTATTTTCTTACCGGGAGATTGTTACCACCACAACAATTTCAATAAGATCTACTGATACTACCTGCGGCTGCCCGTCGGGAAGAGCTGTCCCAACAACCCCGAATCAGTAACATTCGGAATTTATTCTATGTTAAGCATTCAGTTTTTCTTTAGCCGCATACGTCACCTCAACCGTAATTTCCGTAATGTTATTTTGTTCCGCGGAAGTTTCCGTATTCTTCTTAGTTTTACCCCTCACGAAACCAGGAATTTTGCTTAACTCCAATTGACTCTCGGGGGTCCAATTCAGAATTTCTATCTGTAGATAATGATTTGGTAACCACTTCTTTAGTATCGTGTCCGCCAAAAGCGTCTAGTGGGTGATCTTCCATACCTAGATTGGATGAATTATGGATTGGATCGGCTATCTGATTAGTTCCTTCGTAACCTAGGAAAGGTCGGTATCCTAGCGGAAAATTCTGGATATGGACGGGTGAAGAAATAACCCCGCATGGAATATTGAGACGTTTACCGATATGGCGTTCCATCTGGGTTCCAAAGATCGCAGGAGGTTCAATACAAGCTATCGTATCTCCAACTTTGGTATGATCCTCCATAATTAATATCTCATCACGTAAGCCCTGAACCTGCTCATTAAACCACTTCGCGTCGTGTTTGCAATAAGTACCCGAACAAATAACACGAATTCCATTTCTCTAGTGAGTATTCTAGTAATCGAAGCTGCGTGGGTGGCATCACCAGATACTACTGCTTTTTTTCCAGTCGGATTCTGACAATCGATGGATCTTGGAAACCAAGCCGCCTGAGAAACAAATTTGGTTTGATTTTCAATATACGACTCATAATTGACTCTCTCTTTCGGCAAGGCGGAAGCCCACGCATTTATATACTTCTCCATCTGTCCAATGAATTCGGCTGTATCTGAGATTCCCATCGGAGTGGTTGATATGTAAGGCATCCCAAATTCCTTCTCCGGAAAGATTGCTGTCATTAGACCCACTTCGCGATGAGGAACTATATTAAACCGAGCTTTTGGTAAATCCTCCAAATCCCTCAAAGATCCTCCTTCTGGAATTATTTGGTTGACTAAGATTCCTAAATCTTGCAGTAGACGTCTCAATTCGCGACAATCATGTTGGTTATGAAAACCCAGAGTGGATATTCCAATAATATTTGCTGAGGGCGCGTCTGTCAGAGACCGATCCAATGTACCCCGTCTACGAGCTTTATCCAAATAATAGCGAATTATTTGCTCTGAAGTCCTATCTGCTGCTTGAAGCTCATTGACTCTATAGTAATTGACATCTGCGGGAATTACATCAGACGTAGAATAGATAGAAGCTCGATCCACGAATTCTGCGAATCTTCTTGTGAGATACTAGAGGTACATGTAGGCGTCAAGACAATTGGATCGGGACATTATTCCTCATCTTTTCGATTTATATTATTAATAACCCTTTCCTGAGATCCACGTGCTGATACGTGACGGTCCACTATACTAGCAGTTACTGGGGTGAAATCCCTCTCCCTCTCCGACGTAGATCACATTACATTGAAATGGTCATCTCCCAGAGGAGCATGCATTATGGCATGTACATTCTTAAAGGAACTGGCTACTCGTAGAGTACCGATATGAGCGGGTCCGGCATACATCCAATAGGCTAATTTCATGAATTATTCTTAATATTGTTTTTCGCCCCGGGATCTATTGCTATATCCGGCTCACCGTCGTAACATGAACTGGACGATCCATCAATAGGTGGGAGGAGGGACTCGGAGTAGTCCGTCCCAATTTAGAACGTTCCTGACTCTCCCACAAAAGAAGGAAAAAAAAAAGATCACAGAAAAGGAGATGGGGTGTATCTACTTATGCATCAAGATCTGGGACGGAAGGATTCGAACCTCCGAATGACGGGACCAAAACCCGCTGCCTTACCACTTGGCCACGCCCCATACATATTTGATATAATGAATATCCCATACTTCGACTCTCATGTCAACCCCCCTTCCTGAATGGGTTGTGCAGATACGACTCCGGCAGGAATTGAAAGATGGTAACTAGGAATCAAAAGATAATAAATTCCCGTGAAACTTGGTGTGAAGGGATTTGTTTCACCAACCATTCAATCATTGATTCCGTCGAAATGCTGTAGATATTTATGACGCCGCAAATATCTACCCCCCTCTATTCGGATGGAAGTATCCGTAACAGTATGTACTCAATGGGTCGACTGATTGGTAATTGTCCCCGCACCGTACCGGGGTGAAAATTTCCGCCATTGGAGGATGAAAATGATAGTTCCGTTTAACACTGATACGGGGAATCCCTTACACCTGAGTGACGCTTCTCTTGCTAGGTTACCTGAAGCTTATGCTATTTCTGATCCGATTGTGGATGTAATGCCAGTTATACCAGCGTTTTTCCTACTTCTAGCTTTCGTATGGCAGGCTTCGGTGAGTTTCCGGTAGTAAACCACTCGGGATTGGGGATCCGGCCCCCCCCCAGCGGAATGATAAACCCCAAAGTAGGTGGGGGGTTGAAAACTGATATATTATGGGATTCAGATTCGAGATCCATTCCAACCAGATTGCTGCTTCGGAATAGAATCCCCAATTCCTATCGTGAGGCGGGGTCACTCACTCCCTTCCTTCCCCACCTTCACTTTGACTAATGGAATCGAGTCGCCCACCTTCTGTATTATGGTTAGTTTTAACTATTGGTAAGATTGATAATGTTCATAAAACGAAAAAAAATTAGGAAAACGGAGAGAGATTAGTGAGATGTCATTGAAGGAGTGGGATCTCGCTCTTATTCCCCCATACCTTTGCACCCCCGCCACCAGCTGACTCGCCGGGAGGGGAAACTGACCCCTCCCGGCTATACTAATAAATATCGCAGTTGGGATTGGGGGAAGTCCATCCCTCCTTCTTACACTGCGATGAATCCAATTGAGCATTTCGTAGTACCTAATGCGCCAATTTACTTGCAACGACTCGGACTCAAATCGATTCATTCAAAAGAAAAAGGATATCCCGGAGGAGAAGACGTTCGAGTCGGATATATGTTATTCACCTCAGCAGATTCCTGATTCTTCCTATTCCTTCTTTGAATCGAAGAAGAAACGTATGGTATAAATATGAAAAATGTGTTCCGTTCCGTTTCACTTCTAGTTACGATCAGGGGGACTAGGTCATGCTTACTCTTAAGCTATTCGTTTATACAGTAGTTATCTCTTCTGTTTCTCTCTTCGTTTTTGGATTCCCATCAAACGACCCTGGGCGTAACCCCGGGCGCAAAGAATAAATGAAGTCCGATATGCAATTCGTCGGAATTGCCTTGTCCAACGGATCAGTTAATTATTGGGGGAGAGAGAGGGATTCGAACCCTCGGTACAAATGTATTGTACAACGGATTAGCAATCCGACGCTTTAGACCTCTCGGCCATCTCTCCATGCGGTGGAATCCTTTGGACTTTACCACGAGGCTGGGACGGAAGTCCATACTTCAATGGAAGTATAGGAGACGGCGTGTCTGAGAAATCTGTTACAAGGCGAAGTTCAATCCCGAATAGGAAGCATCATTTTCTCCTTCCCCCCCCCCCCCCCCGATTCTCCTCCGAGAATCAGATTCTTGAATGAATCACTTTCATTCAGCCGGGATTGGAATCTCCCAGCCTAGCCGCGATCAGCCAGGCTGCCTATCTATGCGGTGACGAACCAGTTACCGATACAATGCGAGACCCAATCTTACGGCTAAGATACTTGTTAGAGAGGCACTAATAAGGGCCAGAATCATCTGCCCATCCGGGATTGATGTCATTACTTATCTCCCGATTCTTTATACATTTCGAGAAACGAGGAATGAAATGCGAGATTTCCTCGTTTACGTGAATCACCATCTCTCATTTAATTGTACCAATTTCAATTTGTCATGGCCACACAAAAACATCTCCTGTATTTCAGATACACCATTCCGGGAGTGTCTATTGAAGTAGTGGGAGGAGGCGGGGGATAATTGCGAAAGGAAAAGGGGACCGCTTTGATTTAGATATTTCTGAAGATGAGGAGGTAGGTGGTGAATCTAGAACTAATTGCACAACTTGCTGTTCTGGCATTAGTAGTTGCATCAGGACCACTAGTAATTGCTCTATCAGCAGCCCGTAAGGGAAATTTGTAATTCTGTCGTACCATCTCCGGAAGCAAGAAAATTTCTCATTAAACACTGAATTCCGGAGATGGATATTTGAAACGGGGGGGGGGGGGGGAGCTCCTTTTTACTAACACTTTTGGCTACAACCCATCCTTAGACAGGAAAGACTTATATATGATACAATCCAATCGTGGCGGGTATGGTTTAGTGGTAAAAGTGTGATTCGCTTCATTTTCGAACCAGGTAGCTGAGGGATCTTTCAAATTGATTTCTCACTCGATCGAAAAGCTTTATTTCTAAGGGAAGTCCACATACTTTCCTACAATGAGTGTCGGTGTAGAAAGCGTTATTCCTGTCATTCCTATATATTCCTACGTTTGCGAAGTCGAACCAGTTGCATATCGGAATAATGAAGCGGAATTTTTCCAGGATCCAGAGGTCCCGGAACAACTAGTGTAGAATCTATGGATAGCAACCCGAAATATTTGTCTCATCGTCACTGAATCTCTGATCCAGTAATGAATCCGAGCCAAATAGTTATGAAAAGATCGATCCTTATTTACCAGGATTATCAAGCATTTCGTGGACAATTCTATAACTCGGTGAAAGAAAAAATATTCTCCTAAGGATTGTCATCTATAGAAATAAGAAACGAAGTAACCGGAAGAGACATCGGCTGACCTTCGATTCGACAAAGTATTTTCACGAGTCGTGGGAGTAATATGCTTTTCCACAGGGATCATCTAGGAAGTGTGTTCCCGTCTCGTCGGATACGGAAGAAACTGACATAGATGCTATGGATCCTTCTCACCAGCAATGTAACCCTGGTCGAGAAGGAGGAGATATCCGCAATGAGTCTTCGGAATGAGATTCCAATGCTTTCCATTTCTCTGTTTACGCAGCGAAGAGTGAAAAAGAATCTCTCTATGCTTGTATCTGGGGATATTCATCTCCCTCAAGCTCCTCCTTCTACTATCCATTCCATAGAGGAGCCGAATGAAGGGAGACCTTCACGTTCGGTTCTGAATTAGAGATGCCATAATGAACTCATTCAGTAGCATCGACTATAACCCCTAGCCTTCCAAGCTACTGATGCGGGTTCGATTCCCGCTACCCGCTCACCAATTGAACCGGTTTAAGTTACCCTTCTCCATCTCCCGATTCCCGCTAATCTAGGCTTGGGTTCTGGCTCCCGCTACGCAGCCATACCTTGAACAAACCGAAGTTATTGTTTTTGTTTGTCCATAGCATAGTTCCTGCCCCCCCCCTCGGGGGGGGGGGGCGTCCATCGTCTAATGGATAGGACAGAGGTCTTCTAAACCTCCAATATAGGTTCGAATCCTATTGGACGTAATTCCGTGTATACGACTGATGGGTGTTTGCAAATTGCAAATGGCTTCTGATCCTTTTTCTTTCCTCCCACCCCCTACTCAAGACATATTTTGCGTGTTCTGAAAGTTATTTTTTACTTCTCGCGAAGCAAGAAAAGTTCCGTATATTCTTTAATAGCTTCCTTTGAAAGCATCTCTGCTTGTTCCGTAAACATCTTGGTAGAACGAATAATTTCGACGGATCCGGGTTTATTGGTTGTTATATACTCACGTAACTGAACCAGGAATCTCTTCACCTTCTCGACGTCCAATATATCCAAATATCCATTAACTCCGGTATGAATAGTAGCTACTTGTTCTTCTACCGATAGTGGGGATGATTGAGATTGTTTAAGTAACTCACGTAGCCGCTGACCCCTTGCTAGCTGATTTTGAGTAGCTTTATCGAGATCAGAAGCAAATTAGGCAAAAGCTTCTAATTCAGCAAATTGAGCTAATTCCAATTTTGATTTACCAGCTACTTGTTTCATGGCTTTGATCTAAGCGGCGGATCCTACTCTAGATACGGAAATCCCCACATTGATTGCCGGTCGAATTCCAGCATTGAATAGATCCGCTGATAGAAATATCTGTCCATCAGTGATAGAAATGACATTAGTCGGGATGTAGGCTGAGACATCTCCGGCCTGGGTCTCGACGATGGGCAAAGCGGTCATGCTACCTTCACCTAATTGGGTACTTGATTTAGCCGCTCTTTCCAAGAGACGCGAATGTAGATAAAAAACATCTCCTGGATATGCTTCTCGTCCGGGTGGTCTTCTCAGTAGGAGAGACATCTGTCGATGAGCCTGAGCTTGTTTAGAAAGATCATCATAGATAATCAGGGTATGTTGTTTACGATACATGAAGTATTCAGCCGGAGCTGCTCCTGTATAGGGGGCGAGATATTGCAGAGTAGCCGGAGAGTTTGCAGTCTCCGATACCACAATTGTATATTCCATGGCGCCACGATCCTGAGAAGTATTCACTACCTGAGCTACGGAGGAGGCTTTTTGACCAATCGCTACATAAACACATATAACATTTTGACCTTTCTGATTCAAAATTGTATCTGTAGCTACTGCTGTTTTACCCGTCTGTCTGTCTCCAATTATTAACTCTCGCTGGCCGCGTCCTATGGGGATCATAGAGTCAATAGCAATAAGACCCGTTTGTGAGGGTTCATATACGGAACGCCTTGAAATAATCCCCGGAGCAGGGGATTCAATCGGTCTAGATTCAGAAGCTGGAATTTGGCCTCTGCCATCAATGGGTTAAGCTAAAGCATTTGCGACACGACCTGAGAAGGAATCACTAACTGGTACTTGGGCAATCCTTCCCGTTGCTTTTACAGAACCTCCTTCCTGTATGGCCAAACCATCACCCATCGATACAGCCCCGACATTATCAGATTCCGGATTCAGAGCAATTCCTACTGTACCGTCTTCAGATTCTGCCAATTCACCAGCCATTACTTCGTTAAGACCATGAATGCGAGCGATCCCATCTCCGACTTGGAGTACGGTGCCGGTATTGACAACCTCTACTTCTGGAACATATCCCTCAATTTGTTTGCGAATAATACTGCTAATTTCGCCGGGTCGAATATTTATTACCATTAGCATCTATTTACTATCTTCTTGAGAAATGGGACCTACGGAAGCTAATACGGAAGCTAATCAGCTGCGTTTTCCATGGCCCGGAATAGGCCAATGTGATAATCAATCATGCGCAAATGCAATTCGCCATCTAAACGACTATTCGGACTCTCCGGAGCTCTTTCTGAGGCAAGGCGAGAGACTTGCTGGCGAACCTGTTCAATTGCCCGTTGTTTTTCAAAACGAATAGTATAATTTTTACTATCCTCCAATCTTTTTGGATCTTCATCAGCCGCATCAACGAGATCCCGCTTCTCCCCCTCCATTTGCGTGAGTCCATTCACGCGGATCTCATCCGCTTTCACTTTTGCTTGTTGCAAACGAGTCCGAGCCTGCTTGAGTTTTTCGGTAGCCTCTTTATAACGTTCCTCCGCGTCACGAATAGTACTCAAGATTGTTCCCTTACAATTCTCCAGTAGATTGGTCAATGAAAGTAGATTATATATCTCCGGTTCCCAGAGATCTGTGGTCCCTTCCCAAACCGAACATGGATCTTTCGATTCATTCGGCTTTCCCGCCCGTACCTCTCGATAGGATAAGAAAATCCAATATCTTCACGGACCTGCCATCCCTATGAATGTAGTCCACAGGTGGAAATCAAATTGCTGAAACTTGAAAATCATCGAGGGCTCTTCTGGACGATACTCCTCCTACCAGCGAAGTCGTTTCCTCTGAATAATATTCATTCCAGATGGGTTGTCTATTCAGCAGATTGAACAAAATTTGGTTCCTACCGGTAGATTTTACCTCCCCCCGCGAGAAATGAGAGAGGTGGGGCTATTCCCGATATGAGTGTTGTATATCGAAGAAATCTCCGACCATGCTTTGGAATCTTTGCACAGCAGGGGGAAGAGGACCCGAATTCTTGCTTAGACTTCAAGCGATTCAGCTTTAGCCGTATTGATGATATTCCCCTATCAGTCGGTGAAAGCAATAAAGTTTCTACCGATTTCACGAAATGCTCTGGTTCTTACATGATGTCACTCATTTGCAAGTAATTCGTCGGGATTTTGCATCTACTCCTGTTCCAAATGCAACCGGAGGAATCCAGTTATCTCATTCAGATATGCGACTCGCACACACTCCCTTTCCAAAATAAAATAGTACACCCGAAACTAGAATCAGATTAATCGGATTTGTCTCCAAGATATTGGTATTCGAACCAAAACCCGCGGCAGGAGTCCAATGACTCGTAGAGACGGCGATGTCACTTATACTTCTCATGCTCCCTCCCCCTCCCAAGGGATTATCTAAATCCTACATAATTCCTTCAATCTGACCTGGAATAGAATCATGGATTCGGAGGGAATACCTACACACTAGATAAAAAATAGAACTGACGTGGGAATGGAACGGAGCAATCAACTGGTTCATTCCATACTGATGTGGGGGGGGGGATTCACAAAATAACTTGGAGAGTCGCGAGAAGGAATCGATAAAATAGATTGATCGAGGATTTTCTGTCAGACCCCCCCCCCTGAATAAGATAATCTCCCAATCAGATAATCGATTTGGAAAGGGTCCGATTGGGGAGGGGGTACAGGGCTCCCCAAGTACCCCTCACTGTGGGTGGATCGAACGAAAGGATTTGCAGATAACGGTGCTAGGGCTACAACTGGTCCATAGATTGTTAAAGCTTCCGTGAAGGCTAAACTTGACAATGAAGTGCCTCGAATTTTACCCTCTGCCTCTGGTTGTCTCGCAATACCTTCTACTGCTTGACCCGCGGCAGTGCCTTGACCAACACCGGGACCAATAGAAGCGAGGCCTACAGCTAATCCGGCAGCAATAACAGAAGCAGCAGGAATCAAGGGGTTCGTATTAATCTCCTCTTTTTTATTTAATTCAACCAATTCCGACTTAGCAAAGATCAATGCCTACTGGAATAATTCTGTGAAAATTCACTCAGAGCCGCTGATGGGTTGAAATGTTCCTTCCGATTCACTTGTTTCTATTCGAAGCATTGAAATAGCAATACCGGTGGGCGAGAAATAAAGCCATTCCCCCGACGAGAATCCACCAATCTCACTCGTTACCCGTAATGCAGCAATTGGATGAAAATATAGTACTTCATGATGAGGAATTCCAGCCACGGCCCGGATGAGATTCAACTCCTTGTTGTAACACGATAGGAGATACTAGTAAGTATCGGTATCATTGGTTCCCGAGGTGACAAAGATTCCCACGAATTGCGGAACATCTTGTGATTCGTCCCCCCCTGCAGACTGGAGGGAATGCTCGAGTCGAATGGTGGGAATCACTATTGTCATTTCCATCCCCATCCCTTTGAATGGAAATGGGAGTAGTAGGATTTCCCCCCCCCCCTCTAATAGGAGGGGGGTATCATATTATTATACCACAGAAACAGTTTTTGCTACTCCAAGAGGTGGCCCGAGTACCTGTCGAATACCACGATCCTAATCCGATGATTCGTCGGAATCGAAACTCGGTTAATGATGACCCTCCATGGATTCCCCTATATAAGCTGCAGCTGGAGTCGCAAGAATCAAAGCTTGAATGGCACTTGTGAATGATCCTGGAAGCATCATAGGTACGGGAACAATTAGGGGTACTAGAGAGACGAGGACAGCTACTACCAACTCATCAGCTAATATATTTCCGAAGAGTCGGAAACTAGGTGGTGAAGGTTTAGTGAAATCTTCTGGAATATTAATAGGTAGCAGTACTGGAGTGGGTTGGATGTATTTACCGAAGTAACTAAGACCTCTCTTGTTTAGACCCGCGTGGAAATATGCCACTGATGTAGGCAAAGCTAATGCAACAGTTGTATTGATATCATTCGTAGGTGCAGCCAACTCTCCATGAGGTGATTGGATAACTCGCCGAGGAAACAGAGCACCTGACCGGTTAGAAACAGAAATGGATGGAAACATAGTTCCAATGAATGCAACCCAGGGACGATACCCTTCTTCCCCCATCTGAGTTCTAGTCGGATCCCTAATAGATTCAAGAATATATTCAATGAAATTTTGACTGCCAGTCGGGATGGTTTGCAAATCCCGAGTAGCTGCGGTAGATAAACCCAATGATATAGCAATTACTACCCGGGAAGTTACAAGAACTTGTGCATGAACTTGGAAATTTCCTACTTGCCAATAGAGATGTTGACCCACTTCCACGCCCGATACTTGATATAGATTATCAATCCCATGAATGGACAATTGTTCGGAATTCGTATTACCTCCTTATCAGGAATCAACGTGGGGAAGAATGATTTGCACAGAACAATCAAGTGGATTCCTAATCACTACATAATCCCAGGGTTGTCCCCATAATAGAGTCACAGCATATTGCTGTCTCTGGGGTAAGTCTCTGTTTCATTCTACCACGAATAGTTGGGATAGTTACTGATTTCACTATCTATTAAGTTCAATATCTTTGAGTTCGAACGACCCTCAGAAATAGCCAGTGTTGATTTATCCAGTACCCGTCGAATGGAGGACCGCGCATCATCATTACTTGGAATCGGAATATCTGTGAGATCTGGATCGCAATCTGTATCGACGACACAGATTGTAGGAATACCTGAAGTGATACGTTCTCTAATAGCAGTGGATTATTCGTGTTGATCAGTAATTATCGCAATATCGGGTAAATTTGACATATATTGAATTCCACCTAGATACTTCTTCAATCGAAGTAATTGTTTTTTCGGAATCGATGCCTCTTTTTTCGGGAGTCGATCGAACCCCCCCGTATCTTCTTCATTCTGCAAATATTGAAATCTCTGAAGACGTGTTTCTGTAGTGGACCAATTCGTTAACATGCCACCGAGCCACTTTTCATTCACGTAGTGACATCGAGATTTCGTCGCAGCCGATGCAATTAGATCAGCTACTTGGTATTTTGTACCTACTATTGAGAATTCTTTTCCCTCCGTCGCTGCATTGGATACCGAATCACAGGCTTCGGATAGGAGACGAGCAGTCTGAGTTAGATCGGGAATGTGAACACCTTTCCGTTCCGTAAATATATAAGGTGACATCTTGGGATTCCACTTTTGGGTTTGATGACCGAAATGGACCCCCGCCTCCATCATCCCTTCTGGATCGATATTCCAATTTTTCTGTTGCATTTTACCCCCCCAAAAAAGAACTACGAAAAGCCGCAGATTGATTTGATTTTTATGGAAGTTACGTAATTATTACGATTCACTGGTCGGGATTATTGAGTGAGACATACCCGAGATGCTACGTCGCAAAATGATTCTGAATCTCATTCACCAATATTGACTCCGGGGAGGGGTTGTCTCAATCCTTCGTGAATCATTAATCTATGGTGGGAACTCGGCTCCCTCCCGTAATAAGTATGAGGGGGAATATCCCTTGCCTCTCGACTGAAGATGTTAAAATCACTAATAGCTAAATAAAATTCCGTATTTCTCTCTACATCTAGTTGACGAATAACCTCCTGACTGCCGGTCCCAATGGGAACGAGATCACCAAGGATGACATTTTCTTTCAGTCCCTTCAACCAATCGATTCGACCCCGAATAGCGGCTCTAGCCAGTACCCGAGTAGTTTCTTGAAAACTCGCCTCTGATATAAAACTAGTAGTGTTAAGAGATGCTTTTGTCATTCCCAATACAACAGGTTCGTAGAAATTCGATTCTTTTAAGACGCGATTCATTCGTTACGCTTATGATGATTCAATAAGCTCTCCGGGTAAGAAAACATTAGTTATTCCATCTTCCAACGTTACTACTTTCGATGTCAGTTGTCAAATGATGATTTCTATATGCCTATCGGATATTTACACCCCCTGGGATCCATGAACCTTTTGAATTTGATCAATCGGAACCAGTTGACAATCTTCCATACCTATTCCGGCACTCGTGAAATGACTCCAAGGATTACCAACTAATCTTGTAATAGTTCTCCTCCATCTATCAGAAATATCTTCGATTCTTGCTAAGGTAAAAGCGGTGGAACGAGATTCCAACAACTGCTCAACCTTTGGAAAACCCTGAATAATATCCCCAGACCTCGATCTATCGTGTAGTAATGTTATTAATGTATCCCCCTTCCCAATGATATCTCCGTAATTCTTATGAATAGTCGCCCCCTCAGTTGCTAGGAGAGGCTTGGCTGTTCTGATTGGTGAGTATTCTCGGTGAATAGCTATGATTTGGCCGGATTGGAGGCAGATATCACCCCCGTAAATGCATGCGTTTTCACTGACCAGAAGTCCGAGATTAATAGGCAGAATTCTTGCTCCGGGGAAATATGATGGGGGGAAGATCAATCTGGGGAAGCATCCTCCCACCAATAAATCTGGGGAGTATTCAAATATCGATTCATTTTCATCTATTGAATACCAATACCTACGTCCCGATGCATCTGTTGACTCATCGACAAAGGGATCCTCGGCAAAAGAGACTTTGTTGCTTGATACGGAGTAGGAAAACAACAAAGAGTAGGGGCTATTTTGTGAATCACCTAAAAGGCCCAACTTTTTGTTTCCCCTTCCACCAGTAGTAGGATAAAATTCTCCAAAATCTGTCAATACTCCTTTTGGTCCTGCGGTACCTCTCCAAATAGATCCAGCATCAGAATCCGAGTGGGGATCTTTTGAATCTATGTTGTTACGAAAGACAGTCATACCCCCCGATCCAGAATTATCGGAATATGCACCCCCCCTTCCATATACCCCTCCGTCTGGGTCGGGGGGCAGGGGGTTACGAAAAAGATTGGATGGTGATAGGATTAAGAAGGATGCACCTTGTTGGGGTACTACATGAATAGTACCTCGATATCCGACAAATTCTTTATTTTTATTCTCATCGCGTGAATTCAAATTGATGGGGGATAGCTTCCCACCGAGCGCCAGTTGTGGAGGAGCTTCCCCAGCTCTTGTCTCAGGGGACAAAAACGGATTGGAAAGTCCCATTGGGTTAACCTGGAGGAAGGTGCTAAGACTGTCACTTATCTTAATATTGGTGAGAGACAGATACGACCCTTCCGGGGGAGGGGGGGATTCTTGCCAATCAGCCACTAAACAAGTTTGAACCAATTGGATATCTGTGTTGTCACTTATTTCTACTACTTCGCCGTCTCTGTAAAAGATATAGGTAAAGACTTGAATTCCCAAGTCTTTCTCTGTCTTTGGTATTTCAGGCATTCGTATTGGAGAATCACCAGGTACATTGTATTCTACAACTGTTCTTATTGAGACAGAGGGCTTCCTTCTTCTAGCCGATGCAACTGGTTGGGGATAAACCCAATTATCAGATTTGAATTCACCGAGAATCAGATGCCCTGGTGGAATCAAAGTATCAGCCTGTTTAGATATATTAGTTTTCTTTTTCGGATAATAGATATATCCGGGTAAGATTCTTATTTTGATACTATTGGGTATCTTTTCTATGCGAACCAACCCACCCATCTGACTAATAATATTAGAAGTTATTTGTGTGCCCTCCTCGACAACACTGTTGTTCTTCACCAAAATGGATGAGGAAGGCTCGCAAATAGTATACACTTCTTCAGGGATCAAGGAAGAGTTACCTCCTTTGGTGACTTTATACCGCGATCTAGAACTTGCTGTTTCACTGCCAGAAACCAATTCTCCTTCATCAATGGGTTCTACTTCTGCAGTACCATATCTTACAACTCCCGAAACGTTGGTTCGATACTTCGAGTCTTCGCAAATAGCAATAATTTCATTCCGATCCAAAATCACGTTATTGAGTATACGGAACTCGGAATTTGCGTAAGATAATTTCCTGTACCGACCCTCCTGTTCCGGTGATAGAGGAACCACCTCTGTTCCCCCACCTCGACCCATGGAAGGAGTTGAAACAAATCTCGACGAATTCAATTCACTTTTGATAGATTCAAAATCGACATTGATTCCGGACTCCCATATCCATTCCTGATAACATCCAGAGTTAATGACACTAATATTCTCCCAATTTACCTCCCGAAGCTCGCGTTTACTCTCGTTGGAATGGGATCTGGTATCAATTCTATCTTGATCTTCATAAAAGGAATTCCCATTGGAATCACTAGAGGTTCCTGAAAGGACCCGTACATGACCGCTATTGCGCACGACATGAATATTACTATGTATATCTTCGGGCGAGTGATACACGACCCCATTCCAATAGGTTTCCCCCTCTAAATTTGGATAGATCTTTCTCTTAATCCGTTCCTTGAGAGGAAACTCCTTGGCTCAGACTTCCGCAGTGATTCGTTTCGATTCAACATATTGATTATTTTGAATCACAAGTAGACTTTGTGCTGGAATCACAGGATTGTGTGTATCATTTTAACTTCTAATAGAGATAGGTAATTCATTTTGACACATCCAAGCGGGCTGTCCGTGTCGCGTACGTGTGGGATATAATGACTTCTCATCGGAATTGATGATTCCATTGAACGGGATTCATACATGTTCTGCGATATCACCCGTAAATACTCCACCAGTATGAGAAGTTCTTGATGTTAATTGGGTTCCTGGTTCTCCGATTGGTTAGCCCGCAATAATACCTACAGCTTCTCCCAATTCCACCAAGTCGTGGTGGGCGAGACCCCAGCCGTAACACAATTGACAAATCCAGAAAATGCTTTTACGTGTCGGGGGAGATCTTACATGTATCGGTTCAGTCGCTACTACTGAGTTACTGGCGGGTTCATTATCAATATCCTGATTACGCATAGCAATACGTCTCATATCTAGATATACATTGCCTGCTAACACACGTCCAACTAGTCTCTGTTGTGGTATCGTTCGTGTGGATCCCTCTTCCCCCCCAATAAGATTCACAGCAATGCCCCTGATAGTCCCACGATCTCTTTCACGCACAACAATATGTTGAACTACTTCGACAAGCCTACGTGTGAGATATCCAGCATCTGATGTTCGTACCGCAGTATCCACCACTCCTTTGCGAGCACCATAACGGGAAATGATATATTCTGTCAGAGATAAACCCTCGCGCAGATTGCTACGGATAGGTAGATCAATTACCTGTCCTCGTGGATCCGACATCAATCCTCTCATACCGAGCAATTGGTGGACTTGGGATATACTTCCTCAGGCTCCTGAAAAAGACATCATATGGACTGGATTCAGAGGATCAGTCATCCTGAAATTTGGATTCATCTCTCTCTTCGGACACTCACTTGTCGCATACCACGTCTCGATCAAGTGACGTAATTTCTCTACAGCATGTAGACCCCCGCAACGATGAGACTGCTCCGAGGCGGAACCCTGTTTCTCTGCATCTTCTACAAGCCATCCTTTAATAGGTACTGCGTAAGGATCATCGATGCCTGATGAAATAGATGCTTTTGTAGCTTGTTCGAAACCCAAACTCTTTATTTGATCCAGGATATTCGTCGTATGCGTAATCCCGAAATGAAGTGTCAACCTACTGATGAGTTGTCTCATCGCGGTTTTGTCCATCATCTTATTGTAGTAAAGCGACTCAGCTTGATCGACCGTTGTAGGAACCTCAACCTTTTTTATCTTATGACCATCATTGACCGGCAAATCCAAACTATTGATCATATCTGTCAGATGCGTCAAAAACTCCCTCATTCTTCATTATTCCAGTTCATAAAACGAGTTGATTTCGGGATTTTCTTCTGTATTTCTATAGCTGGTATCGATTGAGTCTGATGCTGAGAAGTACCCTGTATTGCCTCTTTCACTTGTTGATTAGACGAAATACGACCAGCATTTGTGAGGATATATATGCCAAGTATGTTACCCTTTTCATCCCTCCTAATCTGATAATTGTCGTAAAACTGGAAAGAAGTTCCCGAGGATTCGTATTGAAATTCAATGGGCAATTCGCGATTTCTAGAGCTAATCATACGTAGATCCGTCTTCCATCGGAGCCATAAAAGACTATACAAATCGATTCGCCTCAATTACTTGGCCCTGAGTACATCATCATAACTAGTGAAATAAGGTATCTTGGAGGACGAACTGGGTTCCCCGTCCGTGGCAAGAGAATGTCTGTTTCCATAAATCCCTTGTTTATTCTCAGTCATCGGCACATAAAGCCCGAGAAGCATGTCCTGACTTGGTACAGATACGGGATCCCCCGTAGCAGGAGATAATAAATTTGTATGTGAAAACGTTGGAGAACGAGCCTCAGTCTGAGCTTCTAGAGATGAAGGTACATGTACGGCCATTTGATCTCCGTCAGAATCTGCGTTGAACCCCCCGCGAACCAATGGATGCAGACGAATAGCACGCCCTTCTATTAAAATAGGTTGAAACGCTTGTATACCCAATCTATGCAATGTAGGTGCTCGATTCAACGATACAGGATGACCTTACGTAACTTCCTGGAGAACTTTCCGTATAATTGATTCTTTCTTCCGAATCATATTCTTAGCAGCTCGCAGGTTACGAGCGACGCGTCGTCCAATTGAATTACGAATTACGAAGGCTTGGGAAGGCTCTATCGACGGTTCTCGGGGTGATCCACATTGATGTAACGAGGGAGACGGACCTACCACGGTAACGAAACGACCCAGATAATCAACCCGCTTTCCAAGCGAATTCTCGCGGAGTCATCCTTCCTTCCCCTCAATAACCTCAGAGAAAGATTTGTAAGGCCTGTTATTAATGTCTCTCATTGGTTGCCCACGTATACCGTTATCAATGGAGGCATCTACAGCTTCTTGAATAAGTCTCTTTTGACACACAATCGATCCGTCCGGTGTGAATTCACTTCCCAGTAGAAAATCGATAGGGGTATTATTCCGGTGAATTATCTTCCTATGAAGTTCATTGAAATCAGAAGTAATTGACTCACCCTCATAGAGTTCGATTATTGGTCGCGATCCAGGTGGAAGAACCGGTAGTAAGTCCAGAACCATCCATTCTGGTTTTATGTTTGTTCCAAGGAAATTCTTAGCCAGTCTCATCCGTCTGACTAAAAGATCCTTTCTCCTTTGAATCGTTCGATCCTCCCACTCATTCCCGGTGGATCCCTGCTTCGCCAATATTTGCCACTCCGGATACGCACAATCCATAACACTCTGCGAATCCAAGCTAGCTAATCATTTCTTAATAGCATCCCCTCCAGTAGCCACTTCCCTCCCCTGGAAAGACTCGAAGTTTAGAGTAGAAAAAGAGATGGTAGAAATGTCTCTCCACGAGCAATCTTCATAGTTGAACAAGCCTCGCGATCACAATGGAGTAGGTTTTTCAGCTACAGGCCTAGCAAGGAAAAGATCGGGATAGGTCGGGTGGGAACCCCCCCCCCCCCCCCCCCCCGAACCGGACGTCGGGGTTTTCTCTCATCCGGCTCAAATAGCTATATCGAGATATGAGGTCGCGGTGGCATTGGGACGTGATAACCAAACTTATTGGGAATCGAATAGCTATTCGTTACTCAAGTCAAAAATTGATGAAATCCTTTTACTGAGTAGTCTCATCCCCCCCTTGTTGCATGTATACATACTTATCCCACAGAAATATTGGTTCTGATTAGGGACAAGGGGGGTTTCTCTTGTTCATAATCCAGTTATTACTCCTCCCCAGGTTCCCACTCTACTCCGATGGTTGTCACGTCATTGAAAACGTATCTGCGATGAATAAGTTTCCGCAACCATATCTCCTCATAGAATAATCTTTCATCTGGAAAGGGGCTCGGGTGGAGGATCTCGCCGATAAAGATCTGGATTGATTCTAGAAGTAGTGATTTATATTACGAAGTCTAGTCGATGAATTAATAGGAATTGACCTTGGAGGAGTAACCTCCCTTAGTATCTATAGATCTTTCCGATACTCCTTTCCGAGCCACATGATACTCCCCACGGAAGATATGTCGAAATGGGAGGCATCCCACCGCTACCGGATGGGATGACAGATTGTGATCATTCTGTGGTAATTGGAACGTATAACCAAGTCACACATCGCAATATACCGGGCTTTCTAACTCTTTAAGAGGTTTGGTAAGGAGATTCGCAACGTAACTGGGGATTCGTTTCAAAAACCACACATGAATTACTGGACATGCCAATTTGATGTATCCCATTCGGTACCTCCGAACCCGGGAGTCAGTAAATTCCACTCCGCGATGCTTACAAAAATTAGAATCTCCTTCTTCATTATCAACGGATCGGTAAGTTCCACGGGCACGAACTCCACTCTCTATAGGCCCAGATATTCTTTCGCGGAACAAACCATCCCTCTCTGGTTTATGGGTTTTATAATGCAACGTATGAGGTTGAGTAACTTACCCAACAATTTCTCCATTAGGTAATTCTCTTTCAGCCCAACTACGAATCTGTTCGGGAGAGGCCAATTCAATTCGGAGTTGTTGGTAATTTTGTTGATGAATCATGGGATAATAATATTCTGTTTGTTTTTATTGAAAATATCTCGATTAAACATTTCTACTTTCCCTTCTCGAATCCCCCTCAAGTATCAATTTATGATCCAGATTGAAACCCATAGATCATGATTCTCGAACTAGCAATCGAAAAGATTCTGGAGCAGTATCGGGCTTGGGTACGGGTTTCCCAGTCACGGTGGCATTAGGTACTTCATAACGAGCTTAAATATGATCGGATTTAATAGTAAGCATTTCTTGCAATATATAAGATACACCAAAACCTTCCAAAGCCCAAACTTCCGTTTCTCCCACTCATTGTCCCCCTCGTCTGGATTTCCCTCTAAAAGGTTGTTGTGTAACAAGTGCATGGGGCCCACTGGATCATGCGTGAATCTTATCATCAACCTGATGAATCAATTTCATCATATGAGCTTTCCCAATTGTAACCGATTGTTCAGAAGTATCACCCGTTCGTCCATCAATTAATCTACTCTTTCCGGGATGATCAGGTTCGAATAACCACGGATTGGATGTTTCTGTACTTGCCTTAAATGGTTCCGAAAATACCAGTTTTCTAGAAGCTTCTGGTTCATGTCTTTCATCAAAAGGTGTTATTCTGTGATGCATCTTCGGAAATTCCCCTGCCAACCCAAGCAAACATTCAAAAATCTATCCTACATTCATTCGCGGAGGTACTCCTAAGGGACTTGGTATCATATCTACTGGCGTACCATCCTGTAAATAAGGCATATCCTGCCTAGGTAAGATCTTTGATATAATACCCTTGTTACCGTGTCTGCCAGCTACTTTATCACCTACTTGTATCTTACGTTTCTACAAAATATATATATGTATCATCTCCGAATTATTCATGGGATTATCCTCAGGATAGACCCACATGGCATCAGTGACTCGACCTCTTCCACCAATAGGGACTTTCGGACAACTCTCTTTTGTGTTGACTGCTTGGATACCAAAAATCGCTTGTAATGATTTTCCTTCTGGGGCACGTAATGAATCCCCCCCCTCTCGAGGCGTCAATTTGCCCACTAGAACATCTCCTGTTTCTACCCAAGATCCTGATGCTACAAGCCCATTATCCTTCAAGTGACGAAGGTCATAACTGTCTAATTGGGGTATTTCCTTCGTAATTATCTCAGGACCCTGATTCGTCGCACGAACCTCAACTTCGTGTCTCTTGATATGAAAGGATGTAAAAACATCTTCATATAGCAAACGTTCACTAATCGGTACTGCATCTTCAAAATTGTATCCCTCCCGTGGCATATAAGCTACTAGTATATTTCTACCCAAAGCTAGTTCTCCTCCAACGGTTGCTGCTCCATCCGCCACAACTTCTCCACTTTTCAGAAGTTCTCCTTGAATAACTGTAGGCTTCTGATGTCTACGAGTATTATTATTGGGACGTTCATATATCCTCAATTTAGTTATAGTATCTCCATTCCTGGAGGATAAAGTAATCTCATTACCATCGGTATATTAAATTCATCCTTCTTGTTCGGATACAGCTACACTTCCCGAATCTAGGGCTACTTAACCTTCTGACCCAGTTCCTACAATGCACCTCTCAGGTCTGAAAAGTGGAACCGCTTGGCGTTGCATATTAGAACCCGTCGAAGCGCAGTTTGCATCATTATGCTCGACGGAGGGAATAGGAGAAGCTCCAATGGGGAAATATTGTAGGGGATGAATACCTCGTAAATCCAATTCCTCCCACGTAACGGTTAAGAACTCCTCTCGATACCGAACCGATATAAGCTCCTTCTCCCCGGTCCTCCAATCTGCTATTAACAGATTTCCAGTTCCTATTCGATAATCATCCCCGACGGGTGATAGATCTACTAATTGTCCTTCCATAGATGATTTGGATACTTCATAAAAGGGACTTCGTAAGGATCCGGAATTGCTAACCTTTGCAAAAATAGCTAGGGATGAGATAGGACCAGCATTCATACCCTCAGATGTCTCGATGGGACATATACGTCCGTAATGACTGAAATGGATATCCCGAGCTTGAAAAGTGGCAGTTCGCCGCGTCAATCCCCCGGGACCTAGAGAACTTGATCTTCGTTTATGAACTGTTTCTGCTAGTGGATTGGTCTGGTCCGAAAATTGCGACAAAGGATGTGAGCCAAAAAATTCGTTGAAAGTTGTTGTGAGTGGTGCGGAAGTCACCAATCCCCCGAGAGTTAATGGACGTCTACGCCTGACGGCTCTATGGATATTTTATCGGATCGAATTCTCCGGACGATTCAGGGCTAATTTTAATTGTTCCTGTAATAGATCCGCTACAGACCGAACGCGTCGATTTCCCGGGTGGTCTATATCATCGAGGTTACCCATCCCATAGCTTATCTCTATCAAATAATCTGCGACAGCTAATAGATCTTGGGGTAGTGGGAAATGTTCCGTTTCAGGTACATCGAGATTAGGTTTGATGTTTGAATTTCGTCAACCAATTCGTCCCAATTCGCACCTTTGTTGGAAAAATCTCTTCTGCAATTCCTGGAATATGGATTCTGAAGACACCACATCGACTCCCGGAGAGTATAGATGTTTGTAAAGTTCTAGCATAGCATCTTCCGAAGATTCGATAGTTTCTCTCGATTCTCTGAGTAGATTCAGAAAAATCTTAGGATAACGTACATTCCGCGGGATATCCTCCGTACTCAGTCCCATAGCTAGAAGTAGAACCAAAATGGATATCTTTCGTTTCCTGCTGATACGAATCCATATCCTACTCTTTCTATCTATTTCTGGTTTGAATCTTCCTCCCCAATCCGAAATGATCATGCTGGTATATGTGAAAAATCCCCTGTGGTCCAACTCGCGGTTGTGGTAAACACCAAGACTCCTCAATATCTAGTTAATCAAAACTCTAGCAATTCCATTGATTATAAATGTTCCTTGGGAGGTCATCGAGGGAATAGATCCGAGAAACACATCCTGTTCTTCTACTATTCCGCTTCTCTTCCGAATCAATTAAGCTGGTACATATGGATCGGATGAATATGTGATACATTGATATGTAGCCTCTCTCCTCCCAATCGGAGGTTCCGACAATCGATACTATTCACTAATTGATTAGAATTCGACTTCCTTATCCGTATCTTCAATCTCTGGGAAATCATCAGGTTCTTCAAATGATCTTTCATGAACAAAGCAGTTGAATCCCTCAAATTGAATTCATCCAAGTTCTGGCAATACGAACATCTCCCTATCTCCTATTGATGTTGTACTGAAATCTTATCCTCGTGCGAAACCCTCCTATACCTATTCATCAATTCATTTAGTGATTCCTTCTCCCTCGCATCCCCCCTCCCCTCTCTTTCTCCCGGGTGAGGGATTGAATTTGGTAGATTCTCCCGATGAAGACTGTTCCCGAGTTGGCCAAGGAGATACCACCATCATCAGCGGTTCTTGAGGTATTGGAGGTGTCAAACAAACTATAAATGGATTTCAAAATGATCTGATGGAAGACTTCCCTGCACCCAAAAAATCTTTATCATCCACTTATCAACCATCGGCTCGATTCCGTCATTCCACCGATATGGTGAGTGGGGGTAAGGTGAGACACAACGAGAATGGGGATTCTCGACACGAAATCACAAAGATTCTAGGTGCCTAGTTAGACAGATTCACTTCGCTGGATCTCCAGAAGACGCTGGAGGCATTAACGTCAGCATAATTGATACAATTGGCGCAGTTGTTGCGATTCTCGCTGCGAAGCAACTACCGCGAAGAACCAGTTTTTGCGCCGTGAAGTATCGATTCGTGGAACAGCAATCCGGTAAACATTGATACGGGGAATATCACTTCACATACTACTGAAAATCAATCCATTGTGTCAAATCGTTGGTTTACCCCTCCCCCCCCCAACCCGAGGTGGATCAGAAGAACTATTGAGATTCGAGAATCTATCCCTAAAGGTGGACGACCTAATAATATCTACCTGCTGTTGCCACGGAGTGTCAATATCAATGTGGGGAGGGTGAAATTGACAAGGAAGGGAAAAACTTTTCGAAGTAGAACCCGGTATCTATGCGAACCATTTCTGGGGGGTGGGGAGCGTGAAGGATCCGTTAGATATTTCCAAGAGTGTTAGGAGGGAAAACAAGACCAGGGGGTGGGCAGTAGGGATCCGAGTAAGTCAGAGGATAGTGGAGCAATCTAGGGAAAAATTGGTGTTGGCTGCCTGGGGATGCATAGTATAAAAAGGATGTGTGTGGAAGTGGGGGGGGTGGGCAGCAAGGTTTCCTAACCCATCAAATTGATTGGATGGGGAGAAAAGGTTTCTAGTATCCGACATACTTACGAGCTCAATCCGATACAGAAAAATGAGCAGCTTGCTAATATTCCCATTCAGTGGTATACTTAATATCGAGTCCCCCATCTATCAATCATGTGCCTCGATGCAGGTGAAAGAAGGGCGATATAGTCAAGTGGTAAGACAAAGGACTGCAAATCCTTCATCCCCCAGTTCGAATCTGGGTGTCGCCTTGTTGTGCCAGTATCAATAATTTCGACGATTTCGGGATTGACTACCGCGCCAGACCCGGACACAAATCGAGATGCTCCATAGTATATTATGGCCTATCACGCTAGATGTATCCGGATATGCCACGGATAGGCAATCCTGATCTTAGTGTATCAGGAATCGAGGAGTAAATTATATGGATTGACAACCCCTCGGGGATTGGGACTTGGTAACATTATAAAATATATTGGTGGACGGATCCGCACTCTTATTACCTCCTCCCACTCGGGTATCATATGAAACAGAAATTGATTCCCATGTACGATATGTTACTGACTTCGATTCGGGTTCATCCATATAAGCACCCAGTAGTTGGAGGAAAAGGAATTCAATAGAATTGAATTGAAGGGATAGGAATTACGACCACGGATATGGTTAGTATTGCTTGGGCTGCTCCGATGGTGACTCCTACATTCTCTCTTTCACCTGTGGTTCGGGGAAGAAGTGGATCGCAGTGAGTAATTTTACACTACTCCTCCTAGTATAGTAGAATCCGGGAGATGTGAATCGTTGGGGTGGGGCCCAACGATTCGACCCCCTCTAGAATCTCTTGCTTCTTCGTAGGAAACACATATGGTATAACTAATTCCCTTCCATTTATGGGAGAATTCACCCCCCCCCCCCAATCTCAACTCTCTGTAGGAATCTTCTCTCCCGGGAGGGGGAGTCAACCAGGTAGTTTCCAAACGACCCCTATTGGATATCCGCTGGTTAGATTCATCAAATGCCTCGATCTCTTCTCTACGTAGATATAAATTTTCAGCAATAGGAAATATTGCAGTTCCACTTAAAAGTATTTCAGATAATAGTAGAATCGGATCTAAGCGCCAACCTTGAAAGATAAGAATTCCTCCGCATAATAATCCAATGGAGGAAAGGAAAAAGTCGTAGTATCGGGATAGGTTGGGAATCTATGGATTGGGTAATGCGCCCCCCCCCCCCCAAAAAACCATGGGTGATTTTTTCATTTCGTTGTGGCTTAAGCAGGACCAGTAGTTGGAGCGAGGTGTTATCTCTCACTTCTCATCCACGTCAGTTTCTTCTGTCGAACTTCCCGGATCCTCTTTCACCGGATTGAATCGGGAAATAGATAGATAATCTTGATATATCCGAATCAATGGATAGATAGAAAAATCTCTCCACGTTTCAAATTTCAATCCGGTTTGTTCTTTATGCACCCGATCCACCCCGTTCCGTAAAAATAGGATCTTTAGACTCATGTCTGACTCCATTGGTTACCCATAAATCCATATGTACATATAGATCTCCCCTCCAGAGGGGGGAGGCTAGAACCAAAGATATCACAGGGGAGAGAGATATTGGAACCCGCCAATCCCCTCCCCCCCCCTAGTTTTCGAAGTATGGAGAAACATATTGAATCAGTTTAGTCATGGATTGATTCCTATTGGGATTCATTACTACCGACACCAGTTCAAGTTTCACATCCCCCGGGTAGAGATATGCTGAAAATCGCAGAGATGTTGCACGGGTACATTTGGGACCACACCTCTAGATACATTAGGTTCCCTCTTTGCGGAGACATACAGGAATACACCTATCACTACTAGCCCGATTCCGACTATTGCACCGGGACCTGGTTCCATGGAAATCATAATAAAAAGGATGAGTGAGATGGACCTCCCGATCGATAGATAGATGGGTCTATCTATGTAGATCATCTATCTATCCAGATTTTAATTGGGATGGGACTGTGGAATTCAAATTGGGGGAGTAAAAATTAGTAGTTTACTGGCAACCGAGTTGCTACTTCACGCGGAGTAGCATCCTATTTCATCCCCTACCCCGGGACGTATATTCAACCTTCCCTTATCTACTTACTACCATCCGCGGCGAAACAATAGACCAGGTTCTCGGATTAATTGTTCTGAGCAGCCGTTTGAATGTAAGGAATAGGTAGAAAAGCTGTAGGTATTGGAATAAAGAGTGCAGTAGCTATGAATGCGAGGATATTTACTTCCATATTAGTGGTTCAAATTGATTTGAGGAGTAACTTGAGTGACCCCATTAGGAGAGACTCCTGAACTTTATCGTGATATTGTGAGTCATCCAACTCTACTAGAGTGGATCTGATAATCGGGATAGAAAAAAATTAACTCGGTCTGGTCAAATCTCTGATATCAATTACATAGTATATCACGAAAGAAAATTTTAAGAGTAGTCGATTGTTTACGCTTCTTCGGCAAGAACTTGCCCCCCCCTTTTTTATATTCTTACTGAGACAGAGAAGAGGGGTTAGTCACCGCATCTTTCTGTGGCAGCAAACGAATCTAGAAGCACTGTGGGTGGGAATCTATGGATGGAAAAATCATGACTGGAATAATTTCCCCTCCTCCCCTTCCCTCTCTCGCCTATGGGTTGACGTGGCTAGAGATTAGCCCCGCAAATAAGCTCATTTGAATACTCGTAGTGAATATCCATAGTAAGCGCGGGCATGTGGAACTGGCGCGAGGCGGATGTCTCGTCTCCTCGAAGAATCAAGACAATTGGGGCTTTCGGGGTTAATATCTCCTGCATCTGTATATCCGAAACGGGATTCGAGTAAAAATGGTTTGTCGGATTCACCGTGGATGGGGAGATAGAGCATTGACTCCTAAGCACCCAGTACATAGACTTTAATTAATTGCTGGGATTGTAGTTCAATCGGTTAGAGCACCGCCCTGTCAAGGCGGAAGTTGCGGGTTCGAGACCGTCAATCCCGCTACATTTTATTGAGTCATTTCAAATAACTCAGTCGAGATATACAAATTATAATGAAGTAACTCCGCGGTTTCTGGGTCGAGCTGGATTCGAACCAGCGTAGGCGTTGCCAGCGGATTTACAGTCCGTCCCCATTAGCCACTCGGGGCATCGACCCATAGATTTAGACCGGGCTTGGAAGTACTTGAAAACAGAATCCGGTCTCGGAAGTGTAAATGAAAGGAGTTTATTGATGTTTTCAATCTGGGCCCCTCCCGCCACCCTGAGAAGGTACGAGGGCAAGAGAAGCCATAACGTCCGTAGTGCTTCTGCGAGATGAGTATAAGTACCCCCAGGGGAATTCGAATCCCCGTCGCCTCCTTGAAAGAGAGGTGTCCTAGGCCTCTAGACGATGGGGGCCCAATCACTCTTCAGATAATAAGAGATTATCTATAAATCGTCAATCTGATTCTCCCGAATCCCCCCGAATACAACATCCAATGGATGGGGAATGGAAATACCTCTCCGAATCCTTATCGCAAATCCCGCTCGATGCATACCTATATGCGGAACGCATGTGGCATCTCCCACAACCTCTAGGTCGACTGCTTCCTAGATGTGTAGGAAGTCGAACACGGCATAGAGGTAACGCTGAGACTTAAACCTGCAATTCTCCGAGTGAAGTGAGGCAGTTGAAAAGCTTCACCCAATCCATATTTCCATGGACGATTATTTCTTTCACCGATGAACTTATGTATCCCAATAATAATTGGTAATTACCAGCAGCATCAGTAAGTATATAGCTTCTCCATTGCTTTTGGTTCATTCAATGTTCTGTTTCCCTCGAGGGAAAACCCAGATTGGAAATCTACGCCTCAAATCACTCGGTTATGACTTCCTCAATTGGGAATATCTCACTCCTGAAGCTCAAAAATATTCTCTCCACCGGTCTGAACTATCCCGGGGGCTACTGCCGGGGGTGGAAGCGGGGCAAGAAAGTCGGGTCGGCGGATAGCGGGAATCGAACCCGCGTCCTCTCCTTGGCAAGGAGATATTTTACCATTCAACTATATCCGCGTGATATGCCACCCCGTTCTATATTGAATAACTATATATGTGGTAACTCCTCTAGTCAACACACCTAATCCATCCACCTCGTCTCGGGATTTTCCCTCGTGGACGGAGAGCCCCCCCCCCCCGAGGAGGAAGTGTCGATTCCGTAGACCGTAATTATTATTGATTCTCTCTCCCCACTCGCCATTATGAATCGTGAGGAGGGGCCAGAATTACCGATACATTGAATCTCTGGGATATGAAGGAATTAGTATACCCACTAGGAAAACTAATCCGATCCATAAGGAAGCCCCTGAAAAGACGACATTTTTGTTGCTTGACCAACCATTGGGGGAAGCAAGCACGACAGGTACACCAATTACTAGTAGGAATGAAATGGCGATTAATGTGAATAAAGCCAATTGGAAAGCAATAGTCGTAGTTAGGACTCTCGACGTATCAGAAGTAGAGGATTTGTACCATCTGATCCCCATCCGGTGGGACTTACACCATACCGAGACCGAGGATTTTGGACGGAACAAGAATCCTTCTAGTTCAGTACCCCGGAATCCAATGTCTCTTTCGAATCTCTTGATAATCCATCAAGTAGGAGTAAGAATTTGATTATTTGGAATGATCCTATATTGATTTCATAGTAAATCATACGAAACCATCATCTCATATCTTTCGTAATAGGGGTGAATCTCGATACAATACATGTGTATCAAGATCGACAAGATCTCCGAAGAATTGGAGAAGAGCTTTCTAGGAGAGGTGGTCGAGTGGTTTATGGCTCCAGTCTTGAAACTGGCATAGTGCTGAAACGCTATCGAGGGTTCGAATCCCCTCTCTCTCCTCAATTGATTCAGTACCGGACCCGACGGGAGGGGGTATTAGTGGTCTATCGGTGGTCTAAAAGAACCACCTAGTATTTCCCAAAAAAATGCCAATGTCCCCGAGGGGAGCCTATTCTTAATAATGATGATGAGAGGAATCTTCTGAAGCAGTCTGGGGTATTCCTCCTCCGCCCCCGGTTCATGCGCCGCATCTCCAGGCCCAGGTCCCGTGTCAATACTTTCCCTATCAGGGTTCGAGGGATAGGAAACAAACAAATATGAGAGATCTGATGTTAACTAGAGGTATTTAAAATACCAGTTCTATCGATTGACTTATCGGGATGATCAAAGGTCAATTACCCACCCATTTGCGGGATGGGTACGTTCCACCAGATACAACTGGTGAGGATTCAAATTAGCTTCAAATTAGCTTACGGAGATGAGTCGTCATCGCCAAATCACCCCCTCCAGGGGGGTGATTTGTAGACATAAGTGCAAATGCTACCGAAACTTGTGGTTTCCCGGAACCCTATAGAAATGAACAGTGAGTTACACCTCGCCCTTCCCTCATCCGCGAGGTAAAGGTTACTGCTGGGTATTATACCGACGTATCGAACTAACCCCACTGGGGGGTTAGTTTATGTATGAGCTGTGTCCCGGTTCCGCAAAGAACCACCAGTAGAAAATGGAAATTTGTCTGGTATGGTAGGTACTAATACTACCAAGTAATAACTTTCCATTAATATCTCAGCAATTTGTCCTAATTTAATGGTGTCATGGAAAGAACGGGTTCGGTATCACGGTCAATTCCCTTCTCAAACCCGGCTGCCGCCGCACGGGCTCTTCCCGCATGCCATAAATGACCACAAAAAAGAAAAATCCTAGAACGAAATGGGAAGTAGCCAACCAACTTCGGGGAGATACATAGTTCACGGCATTTATCTCAGTAGCTACTCACCTACGGAATTTAAGGAACCCAGAGGTGCATGAGTCATATACTCCGCGGAGCGTCGCTCCTGCCAGGGTTGTATATCTCTTTTCAACTTACTCAAATCCAAACCGTTGGGGCCTCTCAGTGGCTCCAACCAAGGAGCACGAAGGTCCCAGAAACGCATTGTTTCGCCTCCAAATATGATTTCTCCCGTGGGGGAACGCATCAGGTATTTACCCAAACCAGTAGGTCCTTGAGCGGAACCTATGTTGGCGCCGAGACGCTGGTCCCTGACAAGAAAAGTAAAAGCTTGAGCTTGAGAAGCCTCTGGACCGGTAGGACCATAGAATTCACTAGGATATGCCGTGTTATTGAACCGAACGAAACAACAAGCAGTAAAACCAAAAATAGCAAGTGCTCCTAAGCTATAGGACGGGTAAGCCTCTCCGGACCACACAAAAGCGCGACGGGCCCAAGCAAATGGTTTGGTCCAATATGTGCCAGATCCCCCCGGAGATAATGGATCCCAGCCAGACATGTCCCCCAATAATATCTTCTAGGTTATCGACACTTACAATCCAACCCTCTCCACCAAAGGGGATTTGAGTAAGTAACCAAATATGACACTCGGGCTTAAAGTGAGATTCGTAATCTTCCGTACATCCCCACCTCCCGGGGCCCATGTGTCATACAAGCCTCCGAAATATAACGCTTTGAATACTAGGAGGAAGGCGCCGGCTCCTAACAAGATTAGATGAATACCCAATATAGTAGTCATCTTATTTTTGTCCTTCCATATATAGCCGAAAAATGGGAAGGACTCTTCTGAAGTCTCGGGGCCAATGAGAGCGTGATAAATACCCCCGAACCCTAGAACCGCGGAAGATATCAAATGAAGGACTCCAGAAACAAAATAGGGAAAGGTATCGACGACTTCCCCACCGGGACCCACTCCCCAACCTAGGGTAGCTAGGTGGGGAAGTAGAATTAACCCCTGTTCATACATAGGCTTCTCCGGAACGAAGTGAGCCACTTCAAACAAATTCATGGCTCCAGCCCGAAACACGATCAAGCCAGCATGAGCTACATGGGCACCGAGTAATTTACCAGACAGATTGATCAGTCGAGCGTTACCGGCCCACCAAGCGAAACCTGTGGTTTCCTGATCGCGACCACCCAGAGACAGAGTTTCGTTAAAGAGCGTTTCCACGGGGTAAGACCTCCTCGGGGAATACAAGGTTTTCATGAGGCTGATCCTGAGCTGCCATCCAGGCACGAATACCCTCATTCGACAGAATGTTCTTTGTGTAGAAAGTTTCAAACTCAGGATCTTCCGCCGCACGAATTTCTTGGGAAACGAAGTCATAAGCACGCGAATTCAAAGCGAGACCAACTACTCCGATAGCACTCATCCATAATCCAGTTACTGGCACGAATAACATAAAGAAATGCAACCAACGTTTGTTGGAGAAAGCGACACCGAATATTTGGGACCAGAAACGATTAGCGGTAACCATTGAATAGGTCTCTTCGGATTGAGTTGGGTTAAAAGCACGGAATGTATTTGCGCCATCACCGTCTTCAAATAAGGTGTTTTCCACCGTGGCGCCATGAATGGCACACGAAAGAGCAGCACCAAGGACTCCGGCGACTCCCATCATATGAAACGGGTTCAACGTCCAGTTGTGAAAACCCTGGAAAAAGAGAATGAATCGAGAGATAGCTGCTACACCGAAGCTGGGTGCAAAAACCAACCGGATTGCCCTAACGGGTAGATTAGGAATACAGAAACAGAAACAGCAATGGGAGCAGAGAACGCTATTGCATTATGGGGACGTAATTGTACGGACCTAGCAAGTTCGAATTGACGTAACATGAAACCTATCAAAGCGAAGGAACCGTGAAGAGCAACAAAGGTCCATAGACCCCCTAATTGGCACCAACGGGTGAAGTCTCCCTGTGCTTCCGGACCCCACAGTAGAAGCAAGGAATGAGCGAGACTATTTGCAGGGGTGGAAACTGCGGCAGTCAGAAAATTGCAACCTTCCAAGTAGGAACTAGCTAATCCATGAGTATACCACGAGGTGACGAAGGTTGTGCCGGTGAACCAACCGCCTAGGGAGAAATAAGCGGTGGGGAAAAGTAATAGACCGGACCAACCTACAAATACGAAACGATCCCTTCGTAGCCAATCGTCCATACTATCAAACAAATCTTTCGATTCCTTGGAGGATTTTCCAATGGCGATGGTCATAGTTATTCTCCTATTCAACTCTTCCAACCATTTTGGGTGCCCTTCTATTTCATGACATGATAGGGTCGTGGTGTAGGAAATGAAACTACCATATCACTGCCCCTTCTGAATAAGAATTTGTCGGAATCTCTCTGGCATGGTAACAATATTCCTAGGTCCCGTCGAGGGTACTTTTCTACTCCGTCTCGTTCCCCCAAGCGGATGGATATGGATAGAGTACCGATACAACGAAATTGATTTCGTGATTCTTCAGAAAGTGGGTAACCCTTTCTCTTCTTCCGAGACTCCATCAACCCGTTCGCTACGTCGATGAATCCTGATCCGGAACTTTATCCCAGCTAGATTCCTTCCAATTGAACAATCAACGGCATCTATTGGATCTCTTTATGTGGTGCTGGTGTTTCCTCCCGCATGTCCTGCCCACTGGAGAAGTACAGGAAGGAGTGGGAGAAGCACCAATTTTCAGCAATCTATCTATTTGGTGAATTGAGTAGGACACGCGTACATACAGATATTTATGATCCGTATCTTCACTTTACTCGTCTATTTCACGATGGAAGAGACACTTCCTGATATTTATTCTACCAATACTCAATACCATTCGGAAGCTTTTCGCTCCCGAATCATTCGGGTGATTAATGGCGGGTGGGTGGGGGGGGGTGGGGGGAGGCCACTTTTCCTTGATGTCGGACGAGAGAAACAAACTCCCGTCTCGATAGATTAAATGAGAACCATATAGTCCGTCTTACCTCCTGGTTAAGAAGCGGGAGATGGATCGGAATGATACGAGAGAAACCCGTAGCTGGGAGTTAGCTGAAATCTTTTCATACGAGAATTCATTGGAATATCTCCCCCTGCGGAGAGATGTATCGATAGTCAGAATTCTCATTGGATTCCTGTATCAGGGGTAACTGAATGATCTTCCACATCATGAATTACATCTACCTAAATTTCTTATATTACGGGTAGCAATAATTCTGAGATTCAAGACGGGGGGGAACATTCCGAACAGCTTTATTACGTAGCGATTCGCTGATTCTTCGTTGATTTCCCCACCCACATATGGATCCCGCTATATAGATAGATATATGTGGATATTTGTTGCGAATCTTACCGGGAGTCCCCCGAGCAGTGAAAGTGGATAATCAGGATAATCTGATTCGATAGGCATCTGGGGGGGGGGGGGGGCCTCGTCATATTCGTCGCCTATTCGGGCGAAGGATCATTTCGACGTGATCACTAATTTTCTGAATTGGTAGAAACATATGTGGTACTCTACAATGTAAGGAAGGATTACGAGTGTCTGTGCCGAGAGAAAGAGACAAGTCGAGTGAAATCTCACGAGCCCTTTATCGGATTTGAACCGATGACTTACGCCTTACCATGGCGGTACTCTACCACTGAGTTAAAAGGGCTTACCGATGATGACATTGATGAGGTGTATGAAACACAGTATGTCGGAAACAGAACTATTCTGTTTCCCGTTTCTCAAATCATTATCCTGTCACTATTCTCTCAATCTTACCAGGGGGGGGGATTAAAAACTGCTGATACTAAAACTAGGTGGGGTAAGGTCTCTGGAACTAGCGGAAATGGTTGAGTCCTCCTTTCCACCCCCTACTTACCCGATTGAATGGATCCCGATAGAGAATCGGGAGATTCACCTGGGAAGGAGAAAAAGGAGAATGAGGGGGAAAATTTGGGATTATCCGGTTTATGTTGTGGATGAATACCCGCCGGTACGTGGTCAAATAGTTGGAATAAAAATACGGGAACAGGGTGGACTATTGCTTTATCCCCCTATCACCTATTGCTTTATCACCCTATCACCAAGTTAATTTTCGTTTGCGGAGACGGGATTCGAACCCGTGACCTCAAGGTTATGAGCCTTGCGAGCTACCAAGCTGCTCTACCCCGCGTGGTTGATTCCCTCGCTGTAATTATTATACAGTCTTCAAATAATTACATTGAACACGAGGGAATCTTGTGAATTTATGGAGATCGATTCTCCAACAATTCGTGTGGGAAAACCAATATTTATCTACCAACTCGATTTTATTACTCCAGGCAGCAAACAAGCGTGTGCCATTTCGCGTGGTACGTGTCTGGATGAACCAAAGTCTCGATAATTGGATCTGGGGCGTCCGGTTAGGGAGCATCGGTTACGAAGACGGGTGGGTGCACTGTTACGTGGTGGAGATTGGAACGCCTCAGAAACCTCTAATTTTTCTTGTATTGATAAACCCCCCCTCATTCTCTGTTTCAGGGATTGACGTATGAGATAATATTTCCTCACCAGTTTTTGTTTCTTCTTCTCTTTCTCAATGAGACTCCTCTTTGCCGTAATTTCCTAGTCGGCGATATTGGAATGTTATTATAGAATGGATGGAATTTGGGATAGAGTCCAATTGAAGTGCTATGATTTGCCACCCATCCGTGCTATCTATCCATCAGAGACAGATTTTAATCGTGGATAAGTTGGGCTTACCACTGGCTCGAATGCCAAAGGTAAGCCCAATGCGATACATGCTTTTAGCTTTTATTGAGGCGAAACACAGAGCTACCCAAATTTACCCGATGTGGATGCTATTGAGAAAGCTGCATAGGTAAATATATAACCTACGGAGAAGTGGGCTAGTCCCACTAATCGTGCTTGAACGATAGAAAGAGCGACTGGTTTGTCTTTCCAGCGAATCAGATTGGCCAAAGGTGTGCGTTCATGAGCCCGAGCCAGAGTTTCAATAAGTTCTTGCCAATAACCGCGCCAGGAGATGGGAAACGTGAATCCAGTAGCCCGAACGAGATGTCCAAACGAAAACATCCATGCCCAGACGGATAAACTGTTCATACCGAAAGGATTGTAACCGTTAATGAGTTGTGAAGAATTCAGCCGTAGATAATCCCTCAACCATCCCATCAAGTAAGTAGAGGATTCATTGAATTGAGCTACATTTCCCTGCCACAGGGTAATATGCTTCCGGTGCCAGTAAAAGGTGACCCATCCAATTGTATTCGACATCCGGAAAACTGCCAGATAAAATGCATCCCAGGCCGAGATGTCACAGGTACCACCTCTACCTGGACCGTCGCAAGGAAAACTATAACCAAATTCTTTCTTATCCGGCATCAGCTTGGAGCCGCGCGCATCTAATGCACCCTTCACTAGAATCGGTGTAGTTGTATGTGGACCTGGAGCAATAGCATGATGAACTAAGAAATCCCCGGGTCCAATGGTTAGGAATAATGAGTTGCTATTATTATTAATGGCGTCTAACCAACCGGGTAGCCACAAGCTCTGACCAGCATTGAATGCTGGACTGTCTGTCGAGGAGAGAAGTACGTCGAAACCATACAAAGATTTACCGTGAGCGGATTGTATCCGTTGAGCAAATACAGGTTCAATAAGAATTTGCTTCTCTGGGGTTCCAAAGGCTAACGTGACGTCGTTATGGACATAGAGACCCAAAGTATGGAACCCTAGGAATAAACTAGCCCGACTCAAATGGGCTATTATTGCTTCTTTATGCTCCAACATCCTTGCCAACACGTTATCCTTATTTTGTTCCGGATCATAATCCCGTATAAAGAATATGGCTCCGTGGGCGAACGCCCCTGTCATAATAAAACCAGCGATGTACTGGTGATGGGTGTATAGCGCGGCCTGGGTCGTATAATCCTGTGCTATAAAAGCATAAGCGGGTAAGGAATACATATGTTGTGCCACTAGGGAAGTAATGACTCCTAAAGCAGCTAAAGCGAGTCCTAATTGGAAATGTAGGGAGTTATTGATTGTGTCGTAGAGTCCCCTATGTCCACGTCCCAACCTGCCTCCTGGAGGAATATGAGCTTCCAGAATCTCTTTTATACTATGTCCGATGCCGTAGTTAGTCCTGTACATGTGGCCGGCAATGATAAACACAACCGCAATTGCCAGATGATGATGAGCGATATCAGTTAACCACAAACTCTGAGTTTGTGGATGAAATCCCCCCGGAAAGGTTGAAATGGCAGTTCCTGCTCCCTGAGCACTATTGAACGAGTGATTAGCGGAGTCGGGACTTTGTGCATAAACACTCCATTGACCCGAAAAGAATGGTCCCAAACCTTGGGGGTGTGGTAGTGCAGTTAGTAAATTACCCCATCTCACATGTTCGCCTCTAGATTCAGGAATAGCGACGTGAATCAGGTGGCCTGTCCAAGCTAGAGAGCTTATTCCGAAGAGTCCTGATAAGTGATGATTGAGACGAGATTCAGCATTTTTGAACCAAGAAATACCCGGTTTCCATTTGGGTTGTAGATGCAACCAACCCGCTACCAGGAACAAGGCGGAAACAGCTAGTAAGGAGATAGCTCCGGTATATAGATCTTGATTGTCGCGTAAACCGATAGTGTACCGCCACTGATAAACACCAGGATAAGCAATATTAACCGGACCCGGAGCTCCCCCTCGGGTATAAGCCTCGACGGCTGGTTGACCAAAATGAGGATCCCGAATGGCATGAGCGATTGGTCTTACCTGTAATGGGTTTTGCACCCATGCCTCGAAGTTACCCTGCCAAGCTACATGGAATAGATTCCCAGAAGTCCAGAGAAGAATTATAGCTAATTGACCAGAATGGGAAGCAAATATTTTCTGGTAGAGACGTTCCTCGGTAATATTGTCATGACTCTCGAAGTCATGCGCAGTGGCTATACCGAACCAGATACGACGAGTAGTTGGGTCTTGGGATAGACCCTGGCTGAACTTTGGAAATCTTGATGCCGTAATGCTTTTCGAATCCTCCTAGCCATTATCCTACTGCAATGATTCTCGCTAGGAAGAATGCCCATGTTGTGGCGATTCCACCCAGAAGGTAATGAGCCACCCCTACGGCACGTCCCTGTACAATACTCAGAGCCCTGGGCTGGATAGCAGGAGCAACTTTCAATTTATTATGGGCCCGAACAGTAGATTCGATGAGTTCTTGCCGATATCCACGGCCACTGAACAGGAACGTCAGACTAAAAGCCCAAACAAAATGAGCACCCGAGAATAAAAGACCATATGCGGATAATGAAGAACCATACGATTGAATGACTTGGGAAGCCTGTGCCCATAGGAAATCACGGAGCCATCCATTAATGGTTGTTGAACTCTGCGCGAAGTTTCCTCCAGTGATATGGCTCACTACTCCCTGGTCACTTATACTACCCCGTACGTCAGATTGCATCTTCCAACTGAAATGAAATATAACTACTGAGATGGAATTATACATCCAGAACAAACCTGAGAAGACATGATCCCAAGCAGATACCTGGCAGGTACCTCCTCTACCGGGGCCATCACGAGGGAAACGAAAACCAAGATTCGCTTTGTCGGGTATTAGGCGGGAGCTCCTCGCAAACGGGACACCTTTTGGTGATATTAATACAGTAACATGAATCGTAAAGGCATGGATGTGATGCACCAAAAAATCGGCAGTACCTAATGGGATTGGTGACAAAGCAACTTTACCACCTACTGCTACTAAGTCTCCACCCCCCCAGGTCAAACTGGTACCTGCTGTTGCATTAGGTGCCGTTAAGTCAGGAGCAGAAGCATGAATGTTTTGGACCCACTGAGCAAATATGGGTTGTAATTAAATAGCAGTATCTGAAAACGTATCTTGGGGACGTCCCAACGCACTCGTAGTATCGTTATGAATATACAATCCGAAACTATGGAAACCTAGAAAAATGCATACCCGGTTAAGATGTGAAATTATTGCATCACGATGCCGAATGACACGATCCAATAGGTTGTTGTATTGAGTAGTCGGATCATAATCTCTCACCATAAAAATAGCTGCGTGTGCCGCCGCGCCTACCACTAGGAAACCACCAATCCACATGTGATGCGTAAACAGGGATGGCTGCGTAGCATAATCAGTAGCTAGGTATGGATAGGGAGGCATAGCATACATATGATGGGCCACTACAATTGTTAGGGAACCCAACATAGCAAGATTAATAGCTAATTGAGCATGCCATGAAGTAGTTAGGATCTCGTAAAGACCCTTGTGACCCTCACCCGTGAAGGGACCTTTATGAGCTTCCAGAATCTCTTTCGTACTATGCCCGATACCCCAATTGGTTCGATACATGTGACCAGCTATCAGGAAAAGAACTGCAATAGCTAGATGGTGATGCGCAGTATCGGTCAACCACAATCCCCCTGTGGCTGGATTCAATCCCCCACGGAAGGTTAAGAAATCTGAGTATTGTAACCAGTCGAGGGTAAAGAATGGAGTTAATCCCTTTGCGAAACTGGGATACATCTGAGCCAAAAGGTCACGATTCAAAATGGATTCATGAGGAAGAGGTATCTCCTTAGGATCGATTCCCGCGTCTAATAGTTGGTTAATGGGTAGCGAGACGTGTACCTGGTGTCCCGCCCACGCCAAGGAACCCAATCCCAAGAGGCCTGCTAGGTGGTGGTTCAACATGGATTCCACGTCCTGGAACCAAGCCAATTTTGGAGCAGCCTTGTGATAGTGGAACCAACCAGCGAAGAACATCAATCCTGCAAAGATTAAGGCACCGATAGCGGTGCAATAGAGTTGTAACTCACTAGTTATTCCAGAAGACCGCCATATTTGAAAAAATCCGGACGTTATCTGTATTCCCTGGAATCCCCCACCTACATCTCCATTAAGTATCTCTTGACCAACTATTGGCCAAACTACCTGGGCGCTAGGCTTAACATGAGTGGGATCACTTAGCCACGCCTCGTAATTAGAGAAGCGAGCCCCGTGAAAATACATACCACTCAGCCAGATAAGAATAATAGCTAATTGACCAAAATGGGCGCTGAATGTTTTACGGGATATATCTTCTGAATCATTTGTGTGACTATCAGAATCATGAGCATCAGCATGTAGATTCCAAATCCAAGTGGTACTACTGGGACCCTTAGCTAAAGTTCTCGAGAAATGTCCAGGTTGAGCCCATTTTTCGAAAGAAGTTCTCACGGGATCCTTTTCCACCATAATCTTGACTTCTGGTTCCGGTGAACGAATAGTCATCGAGATTCTCCTCTCTTCGGACAGGGGATAGCAACGACCTACCAGCGGGGGATACGAAACTTCTAAGAGATGGAATTCGTATGTAAGGTATTCTTCTCCCTGAGTTTGGAACTGGAACAGCTGTAATAGAAGAGTTATCCGAGGCAGGCATTTAATCTTATTATTACACAACTTATTAGTGCTTTATGGACCTTGTATAGAGAGATTCTTATACGTTTCAGTAGGGGGGGGGTTACATATTACCAGATGGCAATCGGTAGGAGGAGAAGTCTTCTCCTTCCTGGTATCCCAGGGGGGGGGGGGGGGTAGAAAATGTAAAGGAATTTCTTTCAATTGTCTGGTCCCCATATCACTGCTACCCCGGCGTCACCCCCCTCTCTCATCACCTGGAACGTTTCGTAATCCTCAACCAATTTTGTGCTTCGATATAATTGCTTGGAGGAAGTGCTATTGCTTGTTTCCGACACTCAGCGGCTTGATCAAACCAAGATTCCGAAGCCTCCGGGTCTCCCTGTTGAATGGCCTGCTCCCCCCGGTCGGGATGGATAGATCCCTTCGAGATATCCTCCCTCAGAACCGGACTTGAGAGTTTCCTACCTCATGCGGCTCGAATGACTACTCAGTAGCTTATTCTCTATCTGATCCAAGAGAAGAGAGAGATTTACTTGGCCCCCTCCCCCGTTAGTCTAGAGAAGAATCAAGAGTAGTTACTGGGAATGGTTTCCAATCCTATCGATGCGAGATAGAATCTTTTCCATACTCCTAATTCGTGGAGGAGGGTAATAATCTCCCCCGGAACTAATTCCCCTACTTCTAAAAATAGATCCGCTGAAATGTTTCCTTTGGGATTTGATACTACACCATAGCTCGATATTCCTTTCCAAATCGATTCTATTACAGGAATCGATTGTAGAACCCCCCGAGTGAGCAAATCTCATCGTATCGACCCAGATTTTCGATGACGAATCTTTGCGGTGCTTTCTCCCTCAATTCACCCGATTATCCATGGGATTCACAGGCTTCCGTTCTTCCCCCGGACCTGAGTTACTACGGGGGACACCAAATTCCACAGCTCAGGAGAACTCCTTATGGGAGTATGCTTGTGGAAAGCCTCCTACATCGAGTGGTTTCGAATCAAGGGATCCTATAGTATGGGTAATCGCACGTAATGACGGATCACAGCCATATTATTAAGAGCCTGTGGTGGAAAAGGATTCCGTTCCAATGCTTGAAAATAGTATTCCAAAGCCTTTGCATGTTCTCCATTGCTAGTATGAATCAAACCTATATTATGGGGTATGTAACTCCGATCATGAGGATCAATCTCCAAACGCATAGCTTTGTAGTAATTTTATGAAGCTTCTGCATATTCTCCTTCGGATTGGGCCGACATTCGTCAGGGTCGCTCACTCAGCGTGAATGAGCTCCGCTTCAAAACCGTACTTGAGATTCTCACCTCATACGGCTCCTCCTGCATGATGCATGGAGAGAGACTAGTATTTGGAATAGTCTAGCAATTCCTACTCTAAACCTATGGATGAACGGGGGCTAGTGTCTGTGAAACTACTGGACTAGCCATCCCTTCTGCCAAAAATCTCTTGTTAACATGGTTGTGCCACTCCGACACGTCGACACCAAGAGACTAATGACAATTTCTCTGTTCCCAACGCTTCGATCGAGTTTCATGGGGATCAGCTACTTCGACAATCTCCGATGATTCTAGGGGTATCCAAAATACGAACGGGATGGATGTTCGTTGTCCCAATCATTATTGGTATTCGTCATAGAAACACGACGCGCGGCTGAACCCAACCGTAACGAAGCTTTTGCGTTGTCGATTCCTCCACGTAGTGCCTCTCCCCTATGCCTACCCACGGAGTCCTACAAATAGGTCGGTCCGTAGGTTTCACCTTTTGCTTACTACTACGATTCGCCGGAGATCGAAACTGGAGCATTTGAGGCTGCATCAATCGAGGATACACGACAGAAGGACTTGTTTCCCGTTCGAAACATACCTTCACCAAACGCGGGTCTATCGGAATTTGAATCCCCCAATTAATTAGGAATTAAGGTTAATCGATTTTCCCTCCCCAAATCGCACCATCTCTATAATAAGTAAAAGCTCTCTTCTCCCTATCAGTAGTCGGTATGATTTGTAACAAGATATCCGCCAGAATCGTGGGAGTTCTATCAATAGAATTGTCATTTCTCTGGGATCTAGGCGTAATTGGAATTCCTCTTCGTTCCACTTATTATTGAGTTAATCAGGATGCCGGAAGAACAGATCTCTTTTGCAATACAAGGGGAAGAGGTGCATCCGTCTGGTATCTATGTCCCTCCCCCTCAATCGACTGGGAGGGTGGAGTAACTAATTCCGCACCGAATGAGAGTCGTGTGTGAATGGGGGTATATAGTCTCGCAGCATCCATGAATAATTACTAATGGAGTGATTGCTTTTGATGGGATCTGCATCACCTAATTGAAAATCTCTCATTATGAAATCGACTCGGAACAACTAAAAATCTATCCCAGGGATGGGGTCACCTCCCCTACCTCAATTCCGGGAATTAATCTCATTTCTTAATAACTGATGAGGCTTGCACTCACTTCCAGGAATCACTTTTTCCCGTCTATCATCGAGGATTGAGTTGCTATCCGGTTTCTTAGATTGGTAAGATGTGTAAATAGTACAAAGTTGCAGGAAAGGTGACTGAGTGGTTTAAGGTGTAGCATTGGAAATGCTATGTAGACTCTTGTTTACCGGGGGTTCGAATCCCCCCCTTTCCCCTTTGCATTCCGTCATTGACTCTGTTCCGGCACCCCAAAGAATTGCTAATCCTTTGAATGCTTCCAGTTAGTACTCCCGATTTCAAATAATAATTCCAAGAATCCCCCCCCCCGGGGGGGGGGGTATCCGAATTTCAGAATGAGGAATCCCAGACTATTAGATAATTACTTGGGGTTAGGCTTTGCGGGAGTAATACTCAACGACGAGCAATTCATTTATATCCAACCCAGTGGACTCCCGATTTGCGATTCCATTCACTAATCCTGTGGGTCTACTGTCTCCCGACGAGGAAAAAGTTGAATGATCAGGTATTTTGTCTCCCCGAGAAAATTCCATCTCTCTATTTGGTCCATTGCGAGAACCCGGTCGATTTCTCACAATAATAGTATCTTTTGGTTTGCGACGGTAACTCGGTATATCGACTATACGATCGTTCACTAGAATGTGTCTATGATTAACTAATTGCCTAGCTGCAGGAATAGTAGGAGCCATACCTGGACGAGAAACAATATTATCTGGACGCATTTCGAGTAGCTGTAATGGTACTTGACCTGTTGAACCCTTGGCTCTTCTAGCAATACGAACGTATCTAGGCAATTGTCGTTCCGTTGATCCATAATTGAAACGTAATCTCTGTTTGGCTTCCAGACGCACGCAAAATTGAGATACCTTTCTCGAAGCAGATTAATCAATAGCAATTCGTGCTTCTCTCGGATTTGATGTTTTATTTGTAAGCCCGGGTAGATCCTTGAGACGACGTATTATTTTCAGACGGGGTCCTCGATAACGAGACATAAAAACTCCTTCTTTGTAAGCATGGTAAGACCCGGAATGGACCTCTCCGTAATCGAAGTACTGGTACTATTTATAAGTGTCACCCAATTTTGTTGAACATTTGGTATTTGTAATAATCATAACATATGAATGTAGACGAACAAATACTCGAATTCCCATCGACTCTATTGGAAATGGAGGCTTCGACGCGGGGGACAAAGCCGAAGGGAGACACGGTATTGGTGCATCGACTGATACTGGGCAATATTCTGCCGGAATCGAACCGATAACCTCTGCCTTGTGAATGTGGTACTTCCGAATCCAAACCAAGCTTTCCTGGTTCTTTTGAACCCCATGGGATGGAATAGAACCCTCCTAAAGCGACAATGGTGGTTGCGCCCACGGCGCAGTCAGCCGCAAGGGTTATTCAACCACAGAGATGGGTTAGATGAGTCGATAATTCCATCTCCTACCGTATCGTATTGATTTAATTACCCCACCCGTGTATAATTCTTATGGGTACGCGAATACGGAGAAGCAGGGTATGGTCTCGCAGATATATATTCTCTGGGATCGGTGGAGTCCCTTTCTGGAGGAAATTGGGAATAGAAACAGAAAAGGGAAGAGGTTGAGAATTCGGGAATCGGGACGGGGTATATAATTTCCGCTTGACCGGAATCAAGAGACTCGTGAAATATCTCTGGAACAAATGGCATGGAACATGCAAACTCGGATGGCATGCAAAAGGATTTGATGCAATTGCAGATCCATTGCTTCGGTTTGGGACTCAAGGGGGGGGGGGGTATGGCGGAATGGTAGACGCTGCGGACTCGATTGGATTGAGCCTAGGTATGGAAACACACCGAGTGATAGCTTTCAAATTCAGGGAAACCTAGGATTATTTAGTAGGCGATCCTGAGCCAAATCTCATTTCAGAAGCAGGATTCGGATGATGAGATAGGTGCAGAGACTCGACGGAAGCTATTCCGACGAACGATCTATTAATTTCTATTATTCATTAAGCGGATAGATGTTCTCTTTCCATGGATGATTCAATCTAGAATGATCCTATAAGCGGCGAGGATCCTCTCCCAGTGCATACTCAACATCCGCACCGAGGATTGTATCAAAATCTCGAGAATCTCGGGTATTGGTGGGATCTACTCGATTATCCCCGAATCCCATCTTCTCCTGATTTCCTCTTTGTGTATGTATACTCCGTATTCGGATGAATATGGTTCGATGAATAACCATTAGTAACAGACCTTCGCGGATAGAGATGGAGTCCAACTCTACGCCGTTGATGGAAACAGCAATGCAAATTGTGGTAGAAAGAAAATCCGTTGGTCTTTGTAGGACCGTGAGGGTTCGAGTCCCTACATCCCCAGTAGAACGGGATGAAACATATTATCCAAATTGCGTAGGAGTTGTGGGAAGCATCTACCCCATGAAACAGAGAAATCCCTCCCCGTCTATTCTGGTGGATGGGATTCTTCGACCCATCAAGCGGACGAAGGGTATCGAGATACATCTCCCGAATACGTATTGATTTCCTCCACCTAAACGAGAGGGGATCCATGCTCCCGATTCATAGCTCAATCGAATCGGATTGATGTCTCGTCCCCAGCTCGAGAATATTTTTGAGTGGTTTGCGACTGAACCATTCGGCAAATCCAATGGATTGTCTGAATGGTTCGCCTGCAAGGTATAAAAAAAAAAATGGATTCGTGAGGATAGTTACTTCGATTGGACGGATAGGTAAGGGAAAGAATCAATCCACGCTGGGATATTTGTTTGGGATTATCGCGGAATCACTGGCCGGGATAGCTCAGTAGGTAGAGCAGAGGACTGAAAATCCTCGTGTCACCAGTTCAAGTCTGGTTCCTGGCATACCGATGGGAAATAATTTGATCTGATGGCTGCGGGCGAAAACCGCACTTGGAAATAGGAGAATCCAAAAAAAAAATATGGATTGCTTATTGGTCTACTGGTCGGGGTATGTATCTATACCCACACCTACATACGCTTGAACGTGCATATGTAGGTGCGGATTTCGATGCAGATACGTGGATGCGATTGATCGTACGAGAAACAAGTGTCTCAAATAAGGTAGACCAGCCTCACCTGCCGCACAAGATTAAATAGAATGATACAGAATTGGCTAGTGGGAGGATGGCTTTCAATTTTGCCTCCGTCCCAATTCGATAAGCATCCTGTAGCTCATAAAAGTCGGGTACGACATAATCCTTACGTAAAGGCCATCCCAGCCGGCTCCCAGGCATTAAGATACGTTGTAGGTGCGGATGACTCTCATAAGTGATTCCTAACATATCATAGGATTCCCGTTCCTGGAAATTGGAACTTTTCCAAACCCAACAAACGGATGGAATCCTGGGGTCTTTTCTCGGAACGAAGACTTTTGTACATACTTCTTCAGGTTGATCTGCATCGTCTCGCACCTCCGTCAGATGATACACACTAGCTAGGGATCCTCCTGGTGCTGCATCATAGGCACATTGGGAACGGGGATAATTGAAACCGCACGCATATGAAGCAACAGCTATAGAAGGCCAATCCCCTGCTTTGACCTGTGGGATCTCGACACCCCGGTAATCAGAACCTAAAGGTCTGTGGGCTAAACTATGTCTAGTCGACCAAGCGGGTAATCGACCCCGCATCTCGATGTTGGAATCGCCGTTGTTATTGATAATACTCATATTAGCTAACGTTCTATATCTCTGTGGAATATCTTCACCCGCCCGCCTCTGATACGGATTCTTCATGCATACTTTCGAATCCACTCAATCCCTTCGAGAGGATATTTGATAGGGATTTCGAAGACTGATTTGCGATTCGTTGATTGTATTCACCGGTATAGGTATTGGGTACGAAAAAAAGTCGGTGATTCAGACTAAAATATCTCTTCCGGGTTCGACAAGAAGTTCGATCCCTATAGTTTTCCTGAGCAATTCTTTTGCGGGGTTTTGTCACAGCATCAATAATAGCTTCGGGCTTGGGCGGACGACCCGGCAAATAAATGTCCACAGGAATCAATTTATCCACTCCGCGAACGGTGCTGTAAGAATCCGTACTAAACATGCCTCCCGTAATGGTACATGCCCCCATAGCAATTACATACTTTGGTTCGGGCATTTGTTCATAGAGTCTCACTAGAGACGGAGCCATCTTCATGGTGATAGTACCCGCCGTTATTATGGGATCAGCTTGTCTGGGGCTGGATCTTGGTACTAGACCGTACCGGTCGAAGTCGAAGCGTGAACCAATTAATGAGGCGAATTCAATGGAGCAGCAGCTAGTACCGTAAAGGAGTGGCCACAAACTGGAAAGTCGAGACCAATTGGAGAGATCATTCAAGTTAGTCAAAATAATCGAGTTTGATGTGTCTTGATCGGGGGAGAAGGACTCCACGGAGTTAATTAGTGGATTCCCCCCACGGGAGTCGACTCCGTTCCTCTTACCCGAATAGTTAGAAATTAGGACCATTCCAATGCTCCTTTTCACCATGCATAAATCGAACCGACAATTAATATGGATATGGGGATAGACACTTCAGTAAAAGCAAATAGACCCAATTCCCTGAAACTCATAGCCCGGGGATAGGGAGAGACCGTCTCGACGTCGGGAATAACGAATACCGGGGCAAACATATAATAACGGATCTGGAATTGGATCCAAGCCCCTCCCTTTGGTTCCATACCTGATTCATAGCTTGTTAGTTTTTCAGGCCCCTCGCGGATGGGTGCGACGGATCTGGAAACCGAAAAGGCTGTATAGGGAATAAGGATGGATACTAGTAGGAGGATCCGGAAGGAATCGTGTTTAGGAAGCAAAAACATTTACATACTCCTCCTGCTTCGGTATTTATCTTCTCACCCCACCGTGTGGGTGTAACATCTTTATGATAAGTGAAGGGGGGGGGGGTTGCTGACTCCTCGATCGTTCGATCGGGGATGAGATGCCAGACGTGGCTCACGGACATCTCATCCCAGAATGGAATCGGGATGTACACCCCCCCAGTGATGAGCCAATCGTCCCTCCGATCCAGTCCTCGGAAGATGCTGGATACCAAATGGACTTGCGAGAAGATTATTAGAAACGGGACTCCCCATCCGGAAATGAGCTCTTGGCTGGAATCCGTGAGATGAGTCAAATTGCCGGAAGAACCGGATGGGGACTATATTCTACTAAGTAGGTAGTGGGGTATGGTATGTACCTCCCTACCGAATCGATGCATAAGATTGATTTATACGGATTATCTATTATGGAAAGCAATCCGTCAATTTAGATTCTTATCTGAATTTTCTCCGATTGACCATCATTGAGGAACTTATTAATGAATAATTCCTTCTCCTTCCTGATCTTCATCCCTATCCCCTGATCGAAACGGAAGTAGTGACCCTACGATCTATATAGTTCATGCGAGTCGCGTTGAATCTGGGTAATTCTCAATTAGTTCCGCTGCGATGGGCGAGACCGGCTTATCATTAAAGATTAGGGCTATACGGATTCGAACCGTAAACATTCTCGGTAATGCAGATCGGAATATATAAATTCTTGAACTGCTTCACGAACCCAACATGCTTCTTTCGTGGCATTGGGCTCCCTCATCAACTAGTCTTCCACCGGATGGGAGGAAGAAGCCATTGTTGATGCACCATCCTTTGCTTCATTATAAATAACAAAGAAATGGTTCCGTGTGCTCGAAGAACTCGTTCCCTCCGAAGCAATCCCGAAGTCTCTCGAGAAGATTCTTAGTGTTGACACAGGTTTGCATCCCGTAGACACAAATCCACTTAATTCTAAGTGTCTCGATCGCCTAGGAAGGAGATACGATACCCTCATACACCTCAAGGTTCGTAGGACGAAGAAGAGATCTTGTTGAGGTCCTCGCATTGCCCCCACCACCCTTAGCATTAGACGTATCATCTACTGACCATATCAACCCACCGAAATCGATCCTTTTTCCGATCGATTCTTCGTCATGCTACTGTTCTTCCACATCTCCCAATAGGGTAAGACATAAGTAACTTACGCGGTATATTCCGCGTAGATCGGTTGAATAGCGACGAACCCTTCCCGAGAAGCATCGGCGCACGTGTAAACGAGGTGCTCTACCGTTGAGCTATAGCCCTGTGGCTACATTAGTATAATGCATCGGATGATCCCTGTCAAGCTGGTAACCAACCGAGAAGGAGGCGAGACTCATCTTTTGCCGTTAAAATCAAATATTTATTGATGTTCTAATTGTTTGAAATTCTCTCCCTGGGTCGGTATAATAGAGTACTACAAGCAATAGAAGCCTACTTAACTCAGTGGTTGGAGTGTCGCTTTCATACGGCAGAGAGTCATTGGTTCGAATCCAATAGTAGGTAAAACTCATTAGGTACCACAATACTTGAAATGATACCTAATAAGTTCTACAAATATTTGGGATGGATACGAAGTATTACGGGACTAACAAATCATTGTGTGTCCCATCATGCTTTTCCCGTCGTTTCTCACAGGCGCAACTAAAAGTGGGAATGATTGAGTAGTATTTGAAGCCTCTAATCTCGCCTTAGCTCTTTTAAATGCTAGATTAGCTTCAATAGCTTTCCTTCTGCCTTCGGCTTGAGCTGCGTCAGCTTGAGCTGTCTGAAGAGCTTCCCGAGCCTCCTCAGGATCAATTTCGGTAGCTCGTTCTGCTTCGTTGACTGATGTTGTTACCTGATTACTGTCTACCATGGCGAAACCACCCATCAACGCCATTGCGGACCACTGTCCATCGTGACGTACCTTCGGGACTCCCATATCCAAAGCTGTAAGAAGTGGAGCGTGATTGGGCAATACACCAATCTGGCCACTACTCGTAGATGGGACGATTTCTCGAACCTCAGAATTCCAAACAGTTCGATTAGGAGCCATTACACGAAGATTCAGTACCATCCCTTTCATTGACCCTCCACTTGTAAGGTTGCAGCCTTCGTGGTGGCTTCATCGATGTTGCCAACCAGATGAAAAGCTTGTTCAGGGAGATTATCCAATTCTCCAGGAAGAATCATTTGAAATCCCTTAGTGGTTTCTGTTAAACTAACATATTTCCCTGGCGAACCAGTAAATACTTCTGCTACGAGGAAGGGTTGTGATAAGAAACGTTCTATCTTCCGAGCCCGAGCTACCGTTAGACGGTCCTCTTCTGACGATTCATCCAGTCCGGGAATAGCTATAATATCTTGCAATTCCTTATAACGCTGTAAAGTCTGTTTAACCCCTTGTGCGGTTTCGTAATGCTCTTCACCCACAATCCAGGGTTGTAACATGGTTGAAGTCGAATCCAAGGGATCTACAGCCGGATAAATACCTTTAGCTGCTAGTCCTCTCGAAAGCACAGTGGTAGCATCTGGGTGTGCAAATGTTGTAGCAGGAGCTGGGTCAGTCGAATCATCTGCAGGTACATAAACAGCTTGAATAGAAGTTATCGATCCTTCCTTGGTAGAAGTAATTCTCTCTTGTGGGGATCCCGTTTCTGTACTAAGAGTTGGTTGATGACCCACGGCGGAAGGCATTCTACCCAATAAAGCAGAAACTTCTGATCCTGCTTGGACAAAACGAAATATGTTGTCGATAGATAAAAGGACATCTTGCTTGTTCACATCTCGGAAATATTCAGCCATTGTCAGAGCAGTTGAACCAACTCTCATACGAGCTCCTGGTGGTTCATTCATCTGACCATGAACTGGAGCCACCTTCGATTCTGATATATCTTGTTCATTAATAACTTTCGATTCCTTCGTTTCCATGTAAAGATCATTACCCTCACGGGTGCGTTCCCCCACCCCACCAAATACAGATACACCTCCGTGAGCCTTGGCGATGTTGTTAATTGATTCCGTGATAGGAACCGTTTTTCCCACTCCAGCTCCTCCAAATGATCCAATCTTTCCTCCTCGACGATAGGGAGCCAAAAGATCCGCGACTTTAATCCCCGTCTCAAATATAGATAATTTAGTATCCAACTGCGTAAATGCCGGAGCGGATCTATGAATGGGGGACGTCGTACCAATATCTACGGGACCCAAGTCATCGACGGGTTCACCAGGGACATTAGAGATTCAACCAGGAGTAATTTCACCAACAGGAACACTGAGAGGAGCTCCTGTATCGACGACGCCCATACCTCTCATCAGACCATCTGTAGCACTCATAGCTACGGCTCTGACTTCATTATTACCCGGTAATTGTTGCACCTCACGAGTAACATTAATCTCTTGACCCGCCGGGTTTTTCCCCTTAACCATCGAAGAGTTGTAGATATTGGGCATTTTACCTGGAGGGAAAGACACATCCGATACTGGTCCAATGATCTGGGTAATATATCCCACATTTCTCTCCACTGATTTAGAAATTCCAAAAGCAGAAGAACTGGTTTTCGTAACTGTTTTGGTGTATTATCTTCATTTGATTGTCGAAGAACCATCTGGCATTTCATTGCTAATTGGTTGATGGGGGGAGTTACTAGTTCCACACCCTTCTCCCCCTTTTTCAAACATATCATTTGCTTCCTCGGAAGTCGATTCCGATCCATCCAGATGGGTGACAGGTACTGTAGGATTTGATTTCCTCCTCTCCACATATGGGTCGGAGGCAAAAGAGCGCGATACCCACGAGTTGGTCCATCTAGTTAGATGTGATTGCTACATCTCATTCGTCGAATCCCCTTTTTTCCCCCGTCTATTCGCAAAGCGAACCAGATATCGAATTCAATCCCCTTTTTTGCTTCTACTGACCAGTCTAACCACGAAAAGATTCCCGAGTCAATGTATCGAGATGTATTACGATCTAATTCTTCAAGCAATTTCCGTGCGAAACAACCAGAGTCAGTTGCATTACATGTGGGACGTATTATAAAATACTAATGTCCCATGCTTGAGGTAGAGTTTCGACAAACGTCTCGAGTCGAATCTATCAGGACCTATTCCACGCTTCACGTTGAATTCTTCCATCTATGTCGAGCAGATCTCATCCTTGCAGGATTTACTAATTGAATTGTAAGGAGGGACTCATGTCACCACAAACAGAGACTAAAACAGGTATTGGGTTCAAAGCTGGTGTTAAAGATTATCGACTAACTTACTATACTCCCGATTATGAGACCAAAGATACTGACATCTTGGCAGCCTTCCGGATGACTCCGCAACCCGGGGTACCGCCTGAGGAAGCTGGAGCTGCAGTAGCTGCAGAATCTTCCACAGGTACGTGGACCACTGTGTGGACGGATGGACTGACTAGTCTCGATCGTTACAAGGGTCGATGCTACGACATCGAACCCGTTGCTGGGGAAGAGAATCAATATATCGCATATGTAGCTTATCCTTTGGATCTATTTGAAGAGGGTTCCGTCACCAATATGTTCACTTCCATTGTAGGTAACGTATTTGGATTTAAAGCCCCACGAGCTCTACGTTTGGAGGATCTGAGAATTCCTCCTGCTTATTCCAAGACTTTCATTGGGCCGCCTCACGGTATCCAAGTCGAAAGGGATAAACTGAACAAATATGGTCGTCCCTTGCTGGGATGTACAATCAAGCCAAAATTGGGCTTATCTGCTAAAAACTATGGCAGGGCTGTTTACGAATGTCTCCGTGGCGGACTTGATTTTACGAAGGATGATGAGAACGTAAATTCTCAACCATTCATGCGTTGGAGGGGACCGGTGTTCTGTGGCAGAAGCTCTTTTCAAGGCTCAGGCCGAAACGGGCGAAATAAAAGGACATTATCTAAATGCCACTGCGGGTACGTGTGAGGAAATGATGAAAAGAGCAGTCTTTGCTAGAGACTCGGGGCCCCCATAGCATGCATGATTATTTGACGGGAGGCTTCAGCAAATACTAGCTTGGCCTTTTATTGTCGAGATAATGGGCTACTGCTTCATATCCACCGCGCGATGCATGCTGTTATCGATAGACAGAGAAATCACGGTATCCATTTTCGTGTCCTAGCCAAAGCATTGCGTATGTCGGCGGGGATCATATCCACTCCGGGACCGTAGTGGGTAAACTGGAGGGAGAACGAGAAGTCACACTGGGTTTCGTCGATTTGCTACGCGACGATTATATCGAGAAAGACCGAAGCCGTGGTATATATTTCACTCAGGATTGGGTATCCATGCCAGGTGTATTTCCCCGTAGCCTCGGGAGGTATCCATGTCTGGCATATGCCCCTCTAACTGAAATTTCGGAGATGATTCTGTCTCACAGTTCGGCGGAGGAACCTTGGGACACCCCTGGGGAAACGCACCAGGCGCCGTAGCTAATCGAGTTGCATTGGAGGCTTGTGTACAAGCTCGTAATGAGGGACGTGATCTTGCTCGTGAAAGGTAACGAGATTATCCGCGAAGCTAGTAAGTGGAGTCCCGAATTGGCTGCTGCTTGCGAGGTATGGAAAACAGATCAAATTTGAATTCGACACAATTGATACATTGTAATTTCCGTAACTATTCGGAATCTCATTCATTCGGTAGGATTCGTGGGGCGAAACAGGGAGTATAGGGAGAAGGAACATTCCCCTCCATACTCCCGATATGCCCACGGATCGGAGTTGGTAGCTCAGCGGATGAGAGCACATGGTTCCGATCCATGGGGACGGGGGTTCGAATCCCCCCAATTTGCATAGGAGAGGTGGAATACGAGCTGCAGAGACTCGAGTAGTAAGGAAATGATTCAGTGCCTCTCCAGTACACGACACAACTATTTCCACGAAGTGTTATTGGATAATTATTTGTGGGGTTCTAACATATGATTGATCAAATAGATGATCAGTCAATTGCCAATTAGTTATCGATTCGGAGTCAGTCTCGATCGACGCCTATTCCGAACCAGACGCTGATCCTGATAGTTCAGAAAATGATTTCTCCATCTCTGTGTCTATCTCATTGATGAAATGAAATCTAATAGAATCGACTGTTTTTACCTCCGAAGCGAAGGAGAAGAAATGAATGAGGAAATTCCTATGTCTGTGAGAAATCGGTTCGAAGATAAACGCGAATTTGGTGGATTGATCGTGGCTTTCCTCGAAAAAGCCACAAGGGTTACGTTTTGAGTGAGAGAGGAAGGAATAGAGACATAAGCATTGATACCGACAGGGGGTTGTGGACTCGGTGTGACAACTGCGGTAACATGCTTTACGTGAGATTCCCAAAACAAAATAAAAATATTTGTGAGGAGTGCGGCTATCACCCCCCAATGACTAGTACAGAAAGAATCGAACTTCCGATCGATCGTGACACTTGGATTCCCATGGATGAAGACATGACTGCATAGATGTTCCAGGTTTCTCTGACGGGGATTCTCATGGAAGTCGCATCATCAACTCCCAGAAACGAACGGGTTTAACTGATGCTGTTCAGACAGGGGTGGGATGTCTAAACGGGACACCTATTGCGCTTGGTGTTACGGACTTTCAATCCACGGGGGGAAGTATGGGTTCTGTGGTAGGTGAAAAAGATTACCCGCTCAATCGAATGTGCCACGGATCAATCCCTTCCACTAGTTATTATCTGTGCTTCCGGCGGAGCACGTACGCAAGAAGGGACGTTGAGTCTGATGCAGATGGCTAAAGATTCCTCCCGTCCCACAAATACATCAGGTTCAGAAGGGATTATTATATATATCGGTTCCTACCTATCCAACTACGGGTGGTGTTACTGCTAGTTCTGGTACGTTAGGGGACGTAATTATTGCTGAGTCCAAAGCATACATAGCATTTGCTGGGAAAAGGGTGATTGAACAAACACTGCGTCAGAAGATACCCGATGGCTTTCAGTAGCTGAATCTTTATTTGATCATGGATCACCCGATTCAATTGTTCCACGTAATCCTCTAAAAGGTGTTCCGAGTGAGATATCTGAGCTTTATTCTTCAGCTCCTTGTAAAAGGAATTGAACCTCCTTTCCCCCCATTCGGTTAAACCCCCCGTTTCTATCACTCTCCCTCCTTCTCATTAATCAAGTTAGGAATCTATCAATTCGGGGTTGTCCTACTAATCTCTCTACCTCTCCAATGAGAGGAATTTATTCAGCGAACCGTCGTAACAATACTTTTCTATCCTTCTCTGATATCACGCCATGCAAATTATGCCACAATGCAATTATACCTCAGTAAGAAATCGAGATTAACCATCGGTATAATTTCGACTCTGCTGTGCGCCTGATTCGACGACGTAGACACCGCGGATGTCTGCAGATTCATTGAGTCAGTTGATCGGAGCTGGAATCAGATACCTTACCGGAAACAATATGGATTTCGTAGCAATTTCCGAGTAACTGTCTCGATATATCGAATGTATAAAAACTTCCTTTCTACCGTGAGATAAGGAGACTATTATTAGACATTGGGGGATAAAAGATAAAAATAACAATATAATGTCATTATAGATACATCTATCTGTGTCATATCTTTCTTACTTGAGGTGATTCCATTACGACAAGCGTCCTATTTACCTTCCATTTCTGTACCCCTAGTAGGTTCGGTCTTTCCGGCAATTACAATGATATCTCTGTTTATTTATATAGAAACGGGACGAAATTCTACAATTTCTTGTTCTGTACACTATCTCACGGAAATTGTTCCATAGGATCGATCAATTACGACTACTACTCTTGCTTTTGATTTCGGTCGGATATATTCTTTCCACATAGCTTCACCGGCGGTTATTTTATTTGAGCACTTGTTTTTAGCACTTGGAATCTTTAACGTCATCTCAATCTATATCTCACTTTCCCTTATGGATAAGTGAGACGTGGATCGTTCCATCGTTGCTAAGACATATAGATCTTAGCGACCCCCACCTACGCACCAAAACAGTGGAAAAATGTTCTAAACTTCTCGGAAACAGAATCCCTTCCAAGAATCCTTTTCAAAATGAAGTGATGTCGAAGCATCGGCTGTATCTGTATCTGCATCTATTCGGGGAGGGGGGGGGGGGGTAGGGGTAGAGGTGGGACCAATAACAATATAAGCGGCTGATTCATTCCAACAAGGCAATTTCTGGAGGGAGTATTAATGAATCGTCAATCCGAATGGTTTCGATGTTGATTCTCCAAGAGGTTCTCGTAGATTCAGTAATTTGTGTGGGGCCGTATCCCGGTTCGTGGCGCAATGGGTTTTCGGCGGTTGGAATCTCTAGTTATATTGGTGAAGATTTAATCCCCACACTTCCATCTGGACAGATTGTTTTCATTCCACAAGGTATTGTGATGTGTTTCTATGGTATCGCGGGTCTCTTCCCTGGATTTTAATCCGTGGCGTACGATATTTCGGGATGTGGGAGCGGCTACAATTCATTTTGATAAATGAGAAGGAATCTTTCCCCATTTCTCGCTGGGTTTCCCCGGGGGAAACCGTCGTATTTGTATCCAATTTGCAATGAGAGATATACAAGCAGTTAAATTGGAAATTCGAGGAGGTTTCTATCCTCGTCGAGTCCTTTACTTGAAGATGAGGGGTCGGCAAGACATTCCCCTAACCCGGATTGGTGAGGATTCGGCGTCGGGAGAAACAGAAGAAAAGCTGCTGAACTTGCTCGTTTTTCACGTGTATCACTCGAGGGATTCTAATATTTCGACCGATCCGGAGGTTCCTAGAAGAAGCGAATGAGATGAGGGAAGGAAATTAGGATGGTATAGTGACGATTAGAGAAGGGAATTAGAAAAAGAGGATTCGATTACGGGGATTCATCCACTTAGTAATTTACTTCGTGAATTCCCCTCCTCACCATTAAATAATATATGAAATCATACTGTTGGAGACTCCTCGGTGGTTCTACAATACCCCACGTCGCTCCCCGGATAGAGCTTACGAAGCTAGTAAGCGACTACAATCCGTAAGAGAAGACTCTTCCTATTATCTAGAAACAATATCATCTACGGAAGATTCGTCACAGGCTGCGGTAGCTCATACGGATGCAGAACCTAGTAAATCTCTATCTACTATATATCGGAGTCTTTTAGAATGTAGGATCAGCATATCTGTATCGAAGATTCGGAATAGTCTTAAGTTCTTTATCAGGAGGAAGCAACGCCAGTTGCTCCTGATCGGGAATTATCCTCCTACCTCCCGTGGGGAAAGAAATATCGACAGAGGAAAGGTCCGTGATGCATCTCCATCTCACCCCCCAGTTGCTCTGCCTCTTCAATCAGCGCCTCCACTGGTTCGTCTAGATCCCTGCAGGGTGGGGAGGAAACCAAACATAATTGGTGATTTATCGCAAAATCCACCAGGGGATAATCCTTTGGCTCCTGCGGGTAAATATGTGTCAAGAGAATCGAGTAAGACGGAACAAATGAATAGGAAATTGGCTCGGATCGAAGCAACTCCAAATGATCCTGATTCCTGGACACGGCACCGTCCCACAACTTCTCGTCACTCCAAATAAATGATAACTCAAATGATAAATTTTCTGTCCGCAAATCAGTGGATTCCCCCAGTAGTACAACGGCTTATGAGTCTATAAGTCTGATGCCACGGTCCATAACTCGTACTTCATCAAGGTTCAACACAGAGTTGACGGGTCAATCGAGTTCATTAGTACTTAACGATTCTGAATTGGCTAAATATCAAGCAGTAGCTCTATTCAATATATCGGATGTCTATTACTTCTCCCTTCCGCGATTCCAATTGTCTTGAAGAATTGGTTTCTAGAACCTCGGATCAGAAATTGGTGGAATACCTTCCAGTCACAAATATTTATTAATTCTTTCCGGGAAGAGGTAGCTCTCAAACGACTTCAGGAGATAGAAGGCTTACTCCGGTTGGGTGAAACAATGAGAGGCTCTGATTACCTAATTACAAGACTACGGCACAGATGTGTATGACAAAACTATTCAAATTGGTGGTAATATGTAACGAGGGAAACACCCAGATAATCTCGCACCTAGTAACCGACGTAATTAGCATTGCCACCTCGATCTGCTTGTTCGTAGTAGGTAAAGAAAGACTCGCAGTTTCAAATTCCTGGATTCGGGAGTTATTCTATAGCTTAAATGATACGACGAAGCGTTCTCTACTCCACCATTAACGGATTTATGTATTGGATTTCACTCCCCCCACGGTTGGGAAATAGTTGTCAGATTCTCTCCTGGAACATCTGGGATTCGCTCACAACAAATATGTAATCTCTTGTTTCCGTCTCAACCTTTCCCGGTTATTTCAGAACAAGTCTCCAAATATCGGATTCCTCGCCATTTGAGTCGTATATCTCCTTCAATCGTAGCGACTTATCACACAATGAATGAATGATAATCACTCCACCGAGTATCTGCCAGTTGCATCCAACGGAGTAGACTCACTTCTCGTAGGAATTGGATTTTATTATCTCTTCTGGTATTGGGTAGTGGGAGGATAAAAATTTGCAATTCCCGCATCGTCGGGATATCAGAATACTCCAAAAGAGGGGAGTAATATTTTACCTATGATGTCAAGAAACAATCTATTTGTGAGAAACCCTAATACTAATAATCGAACTATGCGAAAGAGAAGTAGTAAGGACTGGATGGCGAAGTGGTTGACCCTGTCATTTCCAATGTTGATCACTCTGGATGGAATGAATCGTCCATCCGTATCAAATGCATATCCCGATTTTTGCGCAATAGAATTACGAGGATCCACGAGAAGCAACTGGACGTATTGTATGTGCCTAATCGTCACTTGGCTAAGAAACCCGTGGATATTGAGGTTCCGCAATCTGTTCTTCCCAATACTGTGTCCGAAGCAGTTGTTAAGATTCCTTATGATATGTAGATAAAATAAGTACTTGCAAATGGTAAAAAGGAGGATTGAATGTAGGCGCCGTACCGATCCCACCCGAAGGGTTTGAATTGGCTCCTTCTGATCGTCTTCCAACCGAAAGCGAGGGAGAAATTAAGTAAACTTTCGTTCCAGAGCTATCGCCCCGATAGAAAGAACATGATAGTAATAGGTCCGGTTCCGGGTAAGCTATATAGTGAAATCGTATTTCCGATTCTCTCACCGGATCCTGCCGTTGATAAAGAGGTACACTTTTTAAAATACCCCCTATATGTTGGAGGGAATAGGGGAAGGGGACAGATCTATCCCGATGGAAGTAAAAGCAATAATACGGTTTACAACGCTTCGGCGACGGGAAGGATAACTAGAATAACACGTAGGGAGAGGGGGGGTGGATACGAAATCACTACCCAAGAGACATCGGGGGTCGTGAAGTAGTTGATACTGTACCTCCCGGTCCCGAAACTTATCGTTTCGGAGGGTGAATATATTAAAGCTGATTAACCATCGACCAATAACCCTAACGTGGGTGGATTCGGTCAAGCAGAGGCAGAGATTGTACTTCAGGATCCATTACGTGTTCAAGGTCTTCTACTTTTTCTTGCATCGGGTTACTCTGGCCCAGATATTCCAGTGTCAAAGAAGAAGCAGTTCGAGAAAGTCCAATTGGCGGAGATGAATTCTGAGTCCATACTTTTCGGATGTGAACCATCCGGAAAGGGTTGGTAATTGACTGTAAATCCGACGAGTCAAAGACAAATTCTGGATTTCTACCTCTTCTATACGTCTAAACGAAGCGATAAGTACAACTCTTGTGGTATCATTTGGAGCCGGTGAGTCCAGTTAGCAGTAAGAATAACTGGAATTCTTCAAAAACATATTCGGTGATGAAACCAAGTTTTTCAATAATAGTCTCCCCGACAGGTATCAGAAAATATATCCAATTTTGCTAACTATTTTTTCTATTCGATATCGGTGGTGGCGGGTGAGCCACCGCCACCGTGTACTCCCCCCAATTTACTATGAGGAAATCGACCTGGAATTGGATTTAAACCTCAGGTCGAGTCCTTCCTTCTTCCTCCCGAGTCCAGAGATTTAATGTGATATGATTCCCCCCATCCCTCGATCTCTCGAAGAATCAGACGAGTGACTCGTGGGTTGGTTTGTTATCAAAAGCATATGCACCCTCCCAATCCCGGTAGGAATCTGTCCCATACTTATCAAATGATTGCAATAATTACCGCCCCTTCATCCAATTGCGATCGATTCTTTCGGGAGAGAATCGATCGAATAACCTACTCACCCGAGTACGGTACCAGAATTTGACTCTGCTGAGGCGGAGTAGCATATACAGCTGGGGGGTTGTCGCACCCGGAGCAGTAGAACAGACTCCGGAAGAGGGGGTTGACCCGTTTCCGGACCTATGAACCCCCGGGATCCGGCACATCTTTTCACCTGCGAGTAGGAAGAATTTCCCAATGCTTATTCATTCTCAGAGGGATGATCCCAATCCCGAATAGGCTCCATGAAAGAATATTCCCAGTAGACCCTATCACGAGTATACCAGCTACGGTACCTATAAGCCACAGAGGAATCCTTCCAGTGGTATTGGCCATTTGTCCCACCCCCCTCCCTTTTTGATTTCATTATTTAGTCACGACTCGAGACACGAACAGTCACAAATAAATCAGGTCCTTAGGTTTTCCCAATTGGGGTTATCAAATCTCTTCAGTTTCTAATTGAAGAAGTAGTTGGAAAATGAGACGGCAAGTACGAAGATCAATAAGAGTCCCCGATAAAGGCTTGTACGATTCAATTCCACACTCTGTTTATTCGGGTTCGGTTGCGTCGTGGATTTATAGCTTATATAGGGATTATCGCTGAATGAATTGCATTGCCGATATAGAGCCTGGAAAAAAAAACTGTAGGTACAGCTAGTCCGTGGACGGCTAGCCACCTAACGGTGAAAATCGGATAAGTTCTATCTGGAGTCGTTGGTACCTCCTGAGATCTAGTAAATGGCATCAGCTTGTTCCAGCGAATCGAAGCGGCCAGTTACTAAAGAACTTCTTGTCGGCTCTCCGTAAAATATTCATTTGGGCGGGGACTTCCAGAAACGTCGTAAGCCAAACTGTACTGACGAATAACCAACCTGCAATAGACGGAGAAGGTATAGTAATGCTATGGATGACCCAGTATCGAATACTAGTAATAATGTCAGCAGAAGGACGTTCTCCCGTATTCCCAGACATGTTCAGCTCCGTATTTCCCTGCGGGATTAAGGAGGATTGCTTGCCGAGAGGTGTGAGTACCAGTAGATGGAGAATCTACCGGTATACCTGAGCGATCGTTAAGTTGTCATTATTATACCGAGGGTATACCCGAAACATACTGGTTAGTAAAGCTAGCCCCCCTCTGAAGCAGCAATATTCCTCTATTCGCCGGATAAATAAACGAGTTGTAAATAAACCGAGCGGAGAAACCGTATTCCCCCCCTCCCCCCCGAGTATACAAATCTATCAGTATTTTCTCCGCGTTTTAGGAGAACCTATGGAAAGAATATGAATCTTTTTTTTTCCCCGATTGTTCAATTGGAGGTTCCGATGCTTCCGGTGAGTCTCAACGCGCGTGGTTAACCCACCACGTCTAAGTTTCTTCGAATGACTTCCGTATCAAATCCTGCCATTAGAACTATAGGATTCTCCATCGAGAACTCGGGGGAACCTGGTCATGTAGGGGTATCTGATACATATAATTGAGATATTAATATCCAATCTTGTCTTGTTCCTCTTTCTGGAAGATTCGATTCCTCCCACTCATTCAGAGGTTGGAGATATTTCGATGAACTGTCGATCCCATTCCCAGCTTCTGAAACGCGATCTTCTCGTCGGATTAAACTGCTCTCATATGTCTACCAAGCTTCGAATCCCCTTTCGATAGTTCCGAGTAACCAATTATTTTTCTACTAACCTATCTGCTAAATCAATTTGGTACTTAAATCTATGCTTACTCCACCGAGTCACTTCGCTTTTCTATCGTCCGCACCCAATCTCAACTTCAGTATTATTTGTTGGATTGAAATAAGATCCGGCTTATATGATACAAGAGTATCAGCTTAGAAGGAACGAGGAGTGCCCATTAGCACTTACTGATCCGCCGCACTTACCAATCATCTATTACCAATTAATACCTGAATCTTTTTCGGTAAGTATTTGTACTAAATGTATGTGAACCCAAATGGTTGAAGCACTGCTATCCGGAATTGTGTTGGGTTTGATCCCAATAACTCTAGCTGGATTATTTGTAACTGCATATTTGCAATATCGACGTGGCGACCAACTAGATATTTACGGTAGAAGACGGAGACTCATTTGCCATATCCTTCTCCATTCCTAAGATCTCTCTGGTAATCCAGAGGGATCGGGAAATGCAAATTCTTAGTATGTGTGGGTATTGGTCGAACCAGCTGATACCGACTTGAGTCGGAGAAACACGCCCTGTAGGATTTGAACCTACGACATCAGGTTTTGGAGACCTGCGTTCTACCGAACTGAACTAAGGGCGCTCCATTCCCACGTAAGCCAGTTTCCATTCTAATCCAGAATCTGCGGACATCCGGACACGGGAATAGAATCAGACTCTTAATCGGAGTGGTTCTTTCACCGACCAGGAGAGAGGAAGGATAAATGGAATGTCTCTTGTGGGGGAATCAGTTGGAATAACACAAACCAATCTACCCCAGATGGATTTCTCTTGTCACCAATTTCTCACCAATATCATTTTGGGATGTACGGGGAACAATAGGGATGACAGGATTTGAACCTGCGACATTTTGTACCCAAACAAATGCAGCCTACCAAACTGCGCTACATCCCTATTGGTCTCGATCTCCGACTGGCATTCTCGGTATTGAGACGCGTGATCCAAGTAATTATAACTGATAGCCACAGGAACTTGACTACCCACTTAAGAAGTAACCATGTCCCGAGAGGATGTCGCCTCCGAATCATTCCCAGACCGGAAGAATCGATTCCCTTACTGGGGTTGGTCGTGGTAAAAATACTGGAAGAGACACATCATCTTCCTAGTCGATTGAAAAACGAAGGAGAATTCACAATGCAAGATGTAAAAATTTATCTTTCCACGGCCCCGTGTTGGCTACGATATGGTTTGGGCTGCTTACGGTTTACTAATAGAAATAAATCGATTCTTTCCAGATGCCTTGATATTTCCATTTCTCTAGTCGGGGGGAGGCGGGGGTTGAGCAAAACAAAAGTAAGGTGGGAGAAATAGATCGATTTCCGTGAGGGGAGCAGTGAGCGATCCATTTCATTACTGGAAATCGATAAATCGGGAATTCTATTAATGATTTATTACTGAGACGGTATCTTCCCATCCACTCCTCCCCATTTCCTTCACTTATTTCAATGAATCCTATGGCTAAAAGTAGAGATGCGAGAGTAACTATTGCTTTGGAATGCACAAGTTGCACCCGAAAAGGGACTGACGACAAATCTCTAGGTATTTTTCGATATACTACGCGTAAGAATCGTCGCAATACACCTACTTGATTGGAATCGAGGAGATACTGTCCCTGCTGCTACAAACATACCATTCACAAAGAGTCGAAGAAATAAGTGATCTGTTTCTAATCAACTGGAAAATAATCAAATAGTTTTCGGAAATGTCATGAAAGGTATTCACGAATAAATCTAAGCAGTCTTCGCGTAGACGTTCTCCATCCATCCGATCCGACGAGATTATTGACTACAGAAATATAAGTTTACTCCGTCGATTTGTAAGTGAACAGGGAAGGATTTCACCCAGATGAATGAGTAGGTTGACCCCGAAACAACAGCACTCAATAGCGGTCCGCAATCAAAAGAGCTCGTATTTTAGCTTTGCCACCGTTCTCGAATACGAGAATTAAGACCTTGCATTGCTAGCGACTAGACAATTAAGTTCTAGTTTGAAAGATTTGGCATTCAACCGACTACTCGATCCTATTAACCCTAAATGGAGAAATGAATAGGAGTCGGAACCAATACTCCGGGTGGAATATTTGTAGTTTACTACCGTCCGTTCCGCCTCTCCGGGAGACAATATCCGGAGAGGTTTCTTATTTTCAACCAGTAGATTCGTATACTGGTAGTTGTGCAATCTCGGAAAAACAGTGAGTATCTAGGATAGCTATCTATGCAGGTATTTTGCGATTCAGATAAACTCGATTTTCATAAATTGTGAATCATCCTATTATGAGAAATTCCATTCCCTCGTGCTGCTGCATTGATCCGGGCAATCCGTAAGCGACAAATTTCTCTCTTTCGATTACTCCTATCTCGATAAGCAGAAGCCAATGCTTTCATTTCCTGTTGATTCGCCGTTCTAAATAGCTTTGAATGAGCTCCCCTAAATCCAGATGTAATTTCAGGAATACTTTTGCGACGTTTCCGAGCCACAGATCCGCGTTTTACCCTAGTCGTTGAGTGTTTACCCTCACAAAATATCAAAATTATTCTTTGGGGACTCTGTCTGTCACACTGGTGATACAACCCCCCCCCCCCCTTCAGTCCCGAATGAATCCCACCTCTCTCATATCATCGGAACCGTCTGGATGCCATCCTTCTAGCAAGAAGACGGAATTGCTAAGTGTAGATCTGGTGGCATGCACGGTCGCGGTGGCACACCAAAAACTCTCAATTCCGCACTCCTGATATCCGAATTATTCGGATTAGTAGGATCAGAAATAGTTGAAATAGAATCTGAATCTGGTCACTTAATTCTTTTGAAAGAACAATTCCCGCAAGAGACTTTCCTATCTGACGTAGAAAATAATGATTCAATGGCTTTTGCTACCTTAACCTTCCCGTCCACAATCCCCGAGATCAGATGCCTCTTGATAAAGAAGTTGCACCAGAGGGAGTTTGGATTCCAAAGTTTCCGTAGTATCTTCCTCGACAGTTGGGTCCTTCCTATACACCGGAGCCTATGATTTCCCGATGACGGGGGAAATGGAATTACTGTTGTAAGTCGTATAGTTCCAATCCCGGCTCCACTCAAGACTTGAGAGATCAGGTAAAGAGTTTCATCCTAGAAAGACTTATTTGTATAGTAACGGTATTTCACTTCGGTAAGTTGGCTGGATGGTTGACCAAAGCAAAGCTACCGCCATTGCAGGGATTCCAGCAGAGATATGGGAATCGATATCCTCATCCCCACGTCGCTTAGTGATTTTTTTAGTATCACTGATAAGTTGCTTCTCATCTCACACTAAGATGATTGGATTTGCACCAATCAGAACTATGAATTTTCGTCTCTCAGTAAAGGATATAGTTGGACGGATCTTTGCCTAATTACAGTTGAAGGGATCTTGCTGCGACACCGACCCCCCAATATCATTTGGTTTACGGATTCAAACAGTGTCGCACATACACCCTGGTACATACCCCTCTGCGTTGGGGGCACCCCCGAAGGGCAGGGGATTTGTTCCAATCTCCATTGGTTGTCTTTGCGTTCCTAAAAGTTGTTGATTGTTGGCATATCCAAAAGATGCAGGGTTTTGGGGTTCGGACTATTCCTAACCATGGAGGACACCTCAATCATTGAGTTGGTAGAATCCTTATCTCCCGGGCAACCTCATATAGAAAATATGGGAGATGGAATAAGTGGTGAGATAGCGGTGATTCACACAAGTCATAAACCTGGGAGAGGGAGGAATTGGGTGTTGCTCCTCCCCCCCCCCCCCCCGCAAATCAATATTCGTGAATGACATTTGGTAAATACCCACACCCAAATAGTATCGATTCCTAAAGTACCGGAATGTAGGGATCTCCCCTGTTCATATCGGGAGACTCCTCGTGAGTCCCGGACATTCCCCACCAAGCAGTAGTAGTTACTAAATTAATCTTGAATCTGGAGAGTTTTCTGATGCTACGGGATCTACAATACCATGATTTTCGGCTTCTTTCGCTGACGTAAAAACGTCTCTTTCCATGTCTTCGGAGATCATCCATAAAGGTTTGCCGGTTCTTTAAACATGAACCCTAGTAATACAATCACAAGGTTTCGGATACTTCTTCTGCTTCCATAATACATTCACCCGCCTGTCAATCATAATGGGAACTCGCAGGTTTGATGAATCATAACCCTGATTCAGTATCGTTGCAATTCAATCCGAAGACAACCGTACGGGCAGCTCCTTCTGCATACGGCTCCGTGTCTGACTACCAAATTTTTGCAAGTGGAAGAATCCCAATTCCAGAAATCGGGTGGGGTTCTTATCTCTTATCCAGAGCAGCTTCTTAGAAATTACATATACCACCCTTTCTTACCAGAAGTACTATGGTGGTTCCGTTGCTTCATCCCTTCCAGCAATCCCAAGGTTTTATATGGATATTCTCTACGGGAGATAGAATCAAGATCCTTCGATTCGGGTAAATTGTAGGGATTCATCCCTCACCCCAGGATTTCTGCGACGCTAGAGTAGATGCACTTACTGGTGGTGAATCCCTACCGAAGAATTTCCTGACTCACTTCACTATCTCGGTGCTTCACTACTTCGGTCCTTGCACACATACCTAGAATTTCCACCAAGTTTTAAGTGCCATGCTATTATTACCGCAATCGGGCGGAGGCATAGTTTCGACCCATACAAATCATTGGCGCCAAGCGTGAGGCAGTGCTATACGTTTGGTTAATCTCTCTCCGGTTGAAATGGAAGATCCCATTGAAGCGGCTAATCCCATGCAAATGGTATGTGCATCCGGTACAACAAATTGCGTAGCATCATAAACAGATATTCCTGATAATACTGCCCCACCGGGAAAGTTTGTATACAATACGTATCCCTTGGTTTCGTCCTCCCCATTCAAGTACATCATGATACCAATCGGTTGATTTGCAATCTCGTCATCCACTTGCTGACCCAAAAAAAGAAGCCTCTCTCGATAGAGACGGTTGATCAGGATAGGTCTCCGCGCCCCCCTCCTCCGGAACCGTACGAGCATCGTAGAAGCATACGGCTCCAGTGGTTCCGGTATACCAGCATGGGTCCGGTACGAGAAGGAGCAAAACAGGTTCTACATCCCTTAGGAAGAGATACTTCATGTATCACCGTTAATGAAAACCTCTTTCACCCTCCAATCTAATCATTTTCCAGTATTCCATTTATGGTTCAGGTTCGTCTCTTCGGTCTCCTCCAAACATCTTGAACCATATCTCAATGGTGGGGGGGGGGTACACCCCCCCCTCCCACCAATGTTTTCTTGTTCATAATTGAGTCCCTCTCAAAAGAATCTTTAGGCTCATTTTCTACTTCGGGGAGATATAATCCGATCAATTATTTGTACATGTAGAACAAATAGTTTCATTTCCTCTTTCCCCACTCCATCTTTCAGATCCGCACCCCACCCGACTCACTGACTATTCAAGTCCCATTCAATCTTGTGGTTATCCTTGTCATCATCGACTCGCGGGATTTAGCGACCGAAGCCTGGCGAATCTGTTAGTTCCAACTAGCCATGGATTTCCGACGATTGATGGATCTTTTATCGAATCTTTCGTTCCAGTCTCACGCGTTCGACTACCAAGAATCAGTCCTGAGTGAGATAGAGACACATCGCTCGGATGAGAAATGATGGGGAGTAGCTCCATACAACTCGATATGTCCTAACGAGTCGCACTATACGTCAATCCGAACCGCATCCTCTTCCCCAGGTAGACGAAAGGGCACCTTCGAACAACCAATTGGCATACGGTAAATCCACCGGTAGTAAGTTGTAGTTGTCAGTTGTCTCTTAAACGAAAGCGTAACACCCGATGGAAGTGGAGGCTTGTGTTGTATTATAACATGTCTAGTCGGAATGAATTTGCATCTCTTGAGGCGTCTACTCGTGGAATCCGTGGTACATAGCCGAGGGATCCGAGATCTGATTGGTGGTGGAATATTTCCCGCGAGATAGATGGGACCAATCTCTACGTTGTTGCGTAAAAGATGTAAATGCTAAAATATCTATGTCTTTCCCTCCGCTAGGAGGGGGGGATTCTCGGCTCCCCACACCGATACGTCCGCCTATACACCAATGTATTTACACGTATCATTCCAAGTGGGATCTCCATTCAGGATTGAAGAGAGTCTCTTCCACTTCTTTATAGCGCAGGCTTCCGACGCGAGAAAGTCACGTAGTGTCCATTCATTTTCAACAAAGGGGTTTCCAACGGGTTTGCCTCGGTATCGCGTTCATACTGTTGTACTAAAATGATCCCGGTCGCTTAATTTCTGTACATCTAATGCATACGGCTCCGGTCTCTGGTTGGGCTGGTTCAATGGCTCTGTATGAATTAGCGGTTTTCGACCCATCTGATCCTGTTCTTGATCCGATGCGGAGACAGGGTATGTTCGTCATCCCATTCATGACCCGTATCGGAATAACGAAGTCATGGGGGGGTTGGAGCATTACCGGAGATACCGTAACTGACGCAGGTATCTGGAGTTATGAAGGTGTAGCTGCAGCTCATATTATCCCATCCGGTTTATTATTTCTAGCTGCTATCCGGCATCGGGTCCATTGGACCTGGATTTGTTTCGCGACGAACGCACGGGAAAACCATCCCTCGATCTACTCAAAATTTTTGGAATTCATTCATTCTTATCAGGAGTACTTCGCTTTGCTTTTGGAGCATTTCACGTAACTGGTTTATTTGGGCCCGGTATCTGGGTATCGGACCCCTATGGATTAACCGGTAAAGTACAACCTGTGGATCCGGCTCGGGGAGCTGAGGGTTTCGATCCCTTCACTCCGGGAGGAATAGCTTCTCACCATATCGCAGCAGGTATTTTAGGTATACTAGCCGGTCCATTTCATCCTAGTGTTCGTCCCCCCCAACGGTTATACAAGGCCCTACGCATGGGGAATGTTGAAACCGTTTCGTCCAGCAGTATCGCTGCCGTTTCCTTCGCCGCCTTCGTAGTTTCTGGGACTATGTGGTACGGCTCCGCCGCCACTCCAATCGAGTTATTTGGTCCCACCCGTTACCAATGGGATCAGGGATATTTTCAGCAAGAGATAGATCGGCGGATCCGTGCTAGCAAAGCTGAAAATTCTGGTTTATCGGAAGCGTGGTCCAAAATTCCCGAGAAATCAGCTTTTCATGATTATATTGGTAATAACCCAGCCAAGGGTGGATTGTTCAGAGCAGGTGCTATGGACAACGGTGACGGAATAGCTGTCGGTTGGTTAGGGCACGCCGTCTTCAAGGATAAGGAAGGTCATGAGTTACTTGTGCGCCGTATGCCCACCTTCTTCGAGACATTCCCGGTGGTCCTGGTCGACGGGGAAGGCATCGTAAGGGCGGATGTTCCATTCAGACGGGCGGAATCAAAATACAGTGTTGAACAAGTAGGTGTAACTGTCGAATCTCATGGTGGTGAACTAGATGGAACTAGTTTCAGCGACCCCGCTACGGTGAAGAAATATGCTAGACGTGCCTAATCAGGCGAGATCTCTGAATTTGATCGTGCCACTTTGAAATCGGACGGTGTCTTTCGTAGTAGTCCTCGAGGTCGGTTTACTTTTGGTCATGCCACGCCTGCTCTTATTCTCTTCCTCGGACACATCTGGCACGGTGCTAGAACCTTGTTCAGAGACGTGTTCGCCGGTATCGATCCCGACTTAGATTCTCAAGTCGAATTTGGAGCATTCCAGAAGTTGGGGGATCCAAGTACCAAGAGACGAATCGTTTGAGAGATCTTCTCTTTGTCCATCCCAATTCCCAGATTCGGGTATTTAATCAATGAAATTATTTGTAGCAACCACTCCCTATCGCAGATACACCCAGGTAATTTAACCACTTGGTCCGGTTGAGTGGTTCGGGCCTGGGGGGAAGGAAGTTAGTGGGTGCCGTTGGAGAAACACGAAGAAAATACTAAGGAATTTACAAATTAGTGCGAAAGTCATCCCCGAAATCCCATTCCACGACCGAATCCACGGAAGCATTGGTTTATACATTTCTACCGGTAGCCACTCTAGGTATAATATTTTTTGCCATATTCTTCCGAGAGCCACCCAGGATCCTTAGTAAGGGGAAGAAATGATACTTAACTTCCTGGAGAAACAGCTATCTCTCCCGCGCGAGTATCCCTCTTCCACGAGCGGAAGCGCCAGAAGCACCAAAAGCACAGGGAGGGGGGGAGAATAAGAGACCTTCCTTCGTTACTATAGGAAGGTCCCCCAGTCTAATCAGTCCTCATGTTCTTCGAAGGGATCTCTAAGCTCCGCGGAGGGTTGACCAGAAGCGGTATACAAAGCATAGCCGGTAAAACTGAAGGGTGGGCGAGATATAGAGATAGCGACCAGAGTTGCAGTTTCCGTTGCTAGGTAATCCAAAACAGTGATGGTTCGTTTTCAGTATAATAGCATATAAAGTTATCAACTCTCAATCAATCGAATAAGTTATACGGCTACGAAGATTATCGATGACACCCCAAAAGGCAAACCTAAGATTAGTGGTTTGGGAATCTCTTTAAAACCACTCAATTCGGAATATGGTAAAGTTGCTCCTGGTTGGGGGACTACTCTCCCGATGGGATTCTTCATGGCTCTATTTGCAGTATTCCCAGTCACCATCCCGGAAATATATAACTCCTCCGTCTTACTGGATGGTATCCCGATAAGTTGGTAAAAAGACCGGATTGTTATTCCGAGCTCCCCCAGCCATCATAGCTGGGGAGCGGTAGGAAATCCCTCCGCGGAGGGGTAGTTGAACCGCGTAACTCAAACTTCCAAGGATCTTGATAATACGGGTGTGTGACTCGTTACAGTCAATCTGGGGTTCAATAGATAGACGATCTATTTCCTATAGGGAGGTATTATTATCTTGCTGGATAGCGGTCGGGTGATTAGCATCCAAAGCGCAAGGGTTAATATATTAATCAATAATGTCTGAACTATGATTAATTCGTATGAATCTACCACTCAGACTTCGCCACAGGATTGTCACCCAACGTCGAATAGAAGATCCAACCTCTAATTATTAAACTGAGGTAGCTATTAATCATATTTTGATATAACACTTTCCGTATTTGAGAATTGAGAATAACTACTCATACTTGATTGCGTCTCTGCTTCGAAACACTAACCGCTTCGTTCCACAAGATGTTAACGAGGAAGAATTGCCACCCATTCAATCTTCGTACCTAGTAATGAGGGGATTCGTCGGAGTGTAGTGGGGATCTAAGGTTCACAGATATCCAGATATTGACATTGAAACGATAGAAACTCTATCCATTTATTTATCTCGGTTATTCCCCCGGATAAACCTAACGATAAGACGAAGAGATTCCTCGAGACGCTGGAGTCCTTATTTCCTCCCATGGCCAAAAGCCGACACGAGATTAAAGCAAAATTCCGACGGAATCTTTCACTAGTCAACTCACCTTCTCCTTCCCACGGATCGGAATGTGTCCGATCAATATATTTCGCCACACGAAGTGATTAGTAGTAGAACGGAGGGTTACTCAGACGTTTTCGTTTAAGCCGTATGAGGTTGAATACTCACGTACAGTTTGTATGGGGGGGGGTCGTAGAAGCCCGCCTATCTTGATAAAGTATACGATTGGTTCGAAGAGTGTCTTGAGATTTAGGCGATTGCTGATGACATTACCAGTAAATATGTTCCTCCTCATGTGAACATTTTTCATCGCTTGGGGGGAATCACATCGACTCGTTTTTTGGTTCAGGTAGCTACTGGTTCCGCCACGACTTCTCACTATCGTCCGACCGTTACAGAAGCTTTTTCCTCAGTTCAATATATAATGACCGAAGTGAATTCTGGATGGCTAATTCGATCTGTTCATTGATGGTCAGCAAGTACGACGGTTTCAATGATGATTCCACACGTATTTCGTGTCTATCTCACAGGAGGGTTCAAAAAACCTCGTGAATTAACTTGGGTTACTGGTGTAATTCTAGCCGTACCAACTGTATCTTCTGGTGTAACCGGATATTCCTTGCCTCGGGACCAAATCGGTTACTGGGCAGTTAAGATTGTAACCGGCGTACCGGAAGCCATTCCTCTAATAGGATCTCCGTTGGTGGAGCTACTACGAGGAAGTGTTAGTGTAGGTCAATCTACATTGACTCGTTTCTATAGTTCACACACTTTCGTCTCACCGCCTCTCACAGCTGTTTCTATGCTAATGCACTTCCCGATGATCCGTAAACAAGGCATTTCGGGTCCCTTGTAATGAAAATCTATAATCCAGCGGATGGGTGGTATTGATTGATCTATCCGCGGGAGGACCCCAATCTACAAGATGAGGGGTTATTTTTTCCTTGCCACTAGTCTTTCTCACCAAGAGAAATAGAAGACTCCTTAGTGGACCGAATTCCTATCTCGAATTGTCGAGGGAAATGAATTGAAGTGTCTGGAGGCGGAAGATCGGATTATGGGAGTGTGTGACTTGTATCGAAACATAGGCTATGCAGATCTTATACCGAATGCTGCCACACTAAAGTATGTGTCTCCGCTCCAACTCTCCCCAACCTCATAATTGGGGTTTAAAACTTGGATATGAAAACACTTCCCTTCCTATGAGGTGTTTTGGGGAATGCTTCCTATGGTCGAACTCATCCTTAAGGCTCCGTCTAATCCCATGCATACCCGAGTCACAGGCAGTTTCACCCCTTCAAACATATGGTTTTCAAAATGCATCCACTTCCTCTGCATTTGGTACGATGCGGAGAAACAACCGTCGGAGTAAGAGAACGATCCGGGGGAAGAGGAAGCCGAAGTTGTAACAAGTTAAGATCCCGCACAGGTACTGTTTCTCAAGAGTCTCGTATCTGTGGGTAGATACGACGCGTGTGTGGGATACGAGATCATCCAAGAAGCTTCTTGAGGAGAAATTTCTTAAGCTCACTCGGATAATAAGCTATTCCGTAGAATAACTCTCCGTTTTTCAAGGGTTCTCGCTTCGGGAAGTATCAGAGATTATTATGAAGTTACGACTCCTCCGGTTCCCCACTGGAATTTGTAAACGGAAATATTCGAGGATTTGCTTGAGCCGGCTGATAAGAAATCTCCACGTCCGATTCTACCGGGGGAGTGAGAAGTCTATCCCAATAACAAAAAAACCTGACCCGAGTGATCCTGTTTTAAGAGCAAAACTAGCCAAGGGTATGGGACACAACTACTACGGAGAACCTGCTTGGCCCAACGATCTCTTATATATATTTCCCGTAGTAATCTTAGGAACCATTGCATGTACCGTAGGTTTGGCAGTTCTAGAACCATCGATGATCGGTGAACCAGCGAATCCCTTTGCAACTCCCCTAGAGATACTACCCGAGTGGTATTTCTTTCCCGTGTTTCAAATACTCCGTACAGTTCCTAATAAATCATTGGGTGTCCCTTTGATGGCGTCGGTACCGGCAGGTTCGTTGACCGTGCCTTTTCTCGAGAATGTGAATAAATTTCAGAATCCATTTCGACGTTCAGTAGCTACAACGGTTTCTCCGATTGGTACTGCAGTAGCTATTCGGTTAGGCATCGGAGCAGCTTTACCCATCGATGGATCTTCAACTTTGGGACTATTTTAGGATCGATCTGGCACCAAAAAAAAGCCGATCCTCCATGTGGTAAATAGTCGATCTGGGGTTGGATCGTTTCGATCCAAGACCCCCCCAGATCCAGTCAGATAACTAACTGTCCCCTCCTCCCGTGGCGTGATAAACAAACAAAGTTAACTCGTCTACCCCGATTCTTACCGATACCGATCCTCCACTGGTTTCGGTTTACCCCCTAAGGGTTAGAATGAGGAATGGGTTGGGAACTAGGTAAAATATATTTGAGTATTTACCCATCTTTTTTCCAATCAACATACGATTTGTTCTTGGGTAATTCTATATCGAAACGTTCCCATAAAGTTTTCAATACTTAATCTACAGATTTTCTTCCAAAGTTCTTGATTTTCTCTAAATCTTCCTGACTGTAATTCAGTGGGTCCCAGATCGTACGTATACCAACTCGTTTAAGACAGTTATAAGTCTTAACAGGCAATTCTAGTTGATCAATGAATGTATGTTTAAGCACAAACTCTCGCGTCGATTCATCCATATCGTTTGGAGGATAAGAAAAGTCCGTCGGATTGGAAGAATCCTCGCCACCTCCAGTAGAAGAAGTATTATTTTCCCCCATATGTGGAAAAGGAATGAATAAATTTGTTGAATTTCTAGACGCTTCGCAAGGTGCCTCATTCGGAGTCAAACCACCATTGGTCCATATCTCCATGAATGGTATTTCTTGTATCTCTCTACCATTTCCAAATAGGTGAATGCTATGATTTACATTTCAAACAGACATAGATACAGCATCAATGGGAAATTCCCCATCTTCACACAGCTTCGGATCTTGTACGCAATATCCACGACCCCTCCCGATCTTCGACTCTACATTCACGGACATTGATTGGGTAGTGGTAGCTATATGTTGCGACTCATCAATCGCTTTAACAGACGGCGGGAATGATATGTCACCAGCTGTCACCTTCTTAGGACCATGAATCGATGGAAATGCTTTTTAAACATCATTAGAATCGCTTTGAGGTACAATTTCTTTCAAATTAACTGAAATGTCGTGTATTGTTTCTCAAATGCCCGTTATTGTGGAATACTCATGCTTCATGCCTTCGGATTTCGCATGTGTTATACTCGTTCCCTCCACCTCTCCAGGTAAAGCTCTACACATAGCGATTCCCACAGTATTAACTTGGCCTCTCTTGGGGGGAGGTATAACAAGACAACCATAATGAAGACGCTTACTTTCCATCCTGGATTCAATGCATTTCCATTGAATCGCCTGAGTAGAGATTGGTATTTCATCTTGAATCGTAATTGGGTCCCTCTTTATTCAAAGCAGTTGATAGTCGGAAACTAGACACGCCTTTTCTTGGGGGGTCTACATCCATTATGCGGCATCGGGGTCACATCACGCACGAAACTGAGAATTATACCACTTCTACGAATAGCCCTCGAAGCCGTATCTCTTCCCGGTCCGGGTCCGCTTATCATTACTTCCGCCTGCTTCATACCCTGATCAATCGAAGTACGAATGGCACCTTCCGTCGCAGTCTGAGCAGCAAATGGTGTACCTTTCCTCGCACCCCTGAATCCGCATACACCAGCGGAACACCACGAAACGACTTGTCCTCAAACATCCGTAGCGGTAACAATGGTATTATTAAAACTTGCTTGAATGTGTGTAACTCCTTTTGGTATTCTACGTTTTCCCTTTCGTGAACGAATCCTTTTCGTGCTGCTTGGCATAACTTACTAATTATCTGCGACAAACGAACTACAACTAGGTAATATTTCTCCTCCTATCTAGTCCCGTATTCCATTTATTATCCTTGCTTCTGCTTGTGCTTCGGATTGGAACGGATTACCATGATTCGTCTTCGTCTACGAATCAGTCGACGTTTCTCACGTATCTTACGAACGGGAGCACGAATTTTCATATCTATAACCCCGAATCTGGTGAATCTTATGAAAGATTAGACAAGCCCTATTTCCCTCGTCCTTCGATCCCGAATGATTGTGTGAATGATTATAAATAAATGACTTTTCGGTAGCAGAAGTTGCTACTAAGTGCCATTCGCTTGTCTATTCCTGAGACGATAAGTGATGCAGCCTTTAGTAAGATCATAGGGACTCAATTGGACCCTCACTCTATCCCCTGGTAGTATTCTTATGTAGTTACGTCGGATTCTTCCCGATATATGAGTTAAGACTTGGCATCCATTATCCGAACATACTCAAGACATGGCATTAGGAAGCGATTCCGTGACTGTACCTTCCACGTCAATCAGATTTTGTTTCACCACCATTTGGAAGAGATACCCCCCCTGTATCACTAACGGATCCTGTCAAGAATGATACTAGTTTATTCCCCACTCCTAGTAATTTTAGGAAGAAGTGGTAGCAGATTTATACGGTAACTGCATTAACTACCAAATGTAACACAGGATTTCCCCCCAATTTCCCTTCGTCGGGCCTCTCGATCCGTCATAAGTCCTTGAGATGTTGGTAGAATTACAATTCCCATGCCGCCTAATACTTTCGGAATTCCTCGATGGTCAAAATAGATTCTCAAGCCAGGTTTGCTGATACGTTTGAGAGTTGTGACACATGGTTTTCTCCCTCTGCCTTAATATTTCAAGGTCACATCCAGAAAATCCTTCATTTTTTCTCTATGTTCCGCAGTATCTTTCACAGAACCCTCCTCCAATAAGATTCGTGCAATACCTCTAGTAATACCAGTGGCAGGTAGTTGGACTGTCGCCTTTCTCCTTGCATTCGCATTTCACGGGGGAGTAATCATGGTAGAAATGGTATCGTTACTCGTGAAATATCAATCATCAGTTATTGAGTCTAGGATGAATCCTAATCTTTCTGCTATCACTACCTCACTACCGACCCCATCGGGGGTATATTGTTCGTGTCAATATCCTACACCGAATTCCCATCCCTCAATAAGAGTTTTTAGGTTATAGGTAGATTCCGTTGTTGACGCTGCTGCTACTATTGCTACCGAGTCGAAAGAGAATCGGGATGTAGCTGGCGGGAGAGATTCCGCCCCCCCCACCCCATGTTACCAATCTCCCCCCCCCCCTTTCTACATTTTGCTTCTCCGAACTACCCGAAGATTCCGGATTCTTGAAGGAGTATATATTCCCCCGTGGAAATGGAAAAAAGTATGTCCCAGTCGAAGAGTGACTCCCCATTCCCACGTATTCCATTCCCTATTTTCTATAATACTTCAGGGGCCAGTGAGACTATTTTTGCAAAATCATATTCCCTTAATTCCCTAGCTACTGGACCGAAGACTCTAGTTCCTCTAGGATTTCCCTCTTGGTTGATAACGACTGCCGCGTTGTCACCAAACCCCGAAATAATTCCATTGTCACGTTTGATCTCTCTACGGGTACATACCACCACTACTCTAACTACTTCCGATCTCTTCAGAGACATGTTGGGTACCGCTTCTTTAATCACACCTGTAGTAGTACCACCAGTTCCTGCGTATCTACGATTACTGGTCCCTAGCACCCGAATACACATCGATTTCCTAGCCCCGCTGTTGTCTGCTACATTTAGGTAACTCTGAGGTTGAATCATTTCTTAATTGGTAGGGGGAAAAAATAGATCTATTCACTCATTTGCAGGTGAATAGCTACCCGTATGTATTTTCCATTCATCCCATCTTTCTTCGGGATAGGGGGAAACCCTCAATCTCCATGTTCCCTGTATCGGTTGGAAATGCCTTTCCCACACCATCAAATTGCTAAGTGAGGGGGAAATAAAAATAGAAATAAATCTCTATCTGATTCCACCCTCCCTTCCTACTCCCCCCAAAAATCATAATTCCGTAGCGGTCACCACTTGGGTACGTACAGGCATTTTATGCGCAGCTATTCGCATAGCAGTTCGAGCTATGTTTCCCGATACTCCACTTATTTCATGAGGTATTCGACCCGGTTTAACCACAGATACCCAATATTCCGGAGATCCCTTACCTGATCCCATACGTGTTTCCGCAGGTCTCATAGTGATTGGTTTATCGGGAAAGACGCGTATCCATAACTTACCACCCCGCCGGGCATAACGCGTTATTGCTCTCCTCCCCGCCTCTATCTGTCTAGACGTGACCCACGAAGGTTCGAGGGCCTGTGAGGCAAACTTTCCAAAAGAAACACGATTCCCACGAGTGGAAATTCCTTTCAGTCTTCCTCTATGTTGTTTACGAAATTTGGATCGTTTGGGGTCACAGTCGATAGCGGTGAAATCATTCCGTCTCTCATACAGAACCGGACGTGAAAGTTTTCCCTCACCAGGCTCCTCATGAATTCAGTACCGTTTCCCCCTGTTTTGGAGATCTTTCAATTCTGGGAAGAGACAAAGTAGGAAATTTTGCGTCAGTACCAAAATGATTTTTGTCTTTTTGCTCATTTACCTACCCCCCTCCGTATGATTCTCCCATTCATAGCAGTTAGGATATTAGTCGGTAATACAACCACGGGCGGAAATCGACTCGATCTCTCATCTTCATCAGAATTTGCTATTTCATATCTCAATTCGATGAGGAGTGGGTTTCCCCCGCCATCCCATCCGCCGAATCGCTGATAGTGAAACAATCGATCGACTCGGAAGGTTCCATCGTTTCCGTAGTTCCCCTCCATAAACGCTTGGGTTATCTCTCTGCAGCGGAGCCTCTCAGTTGCCAAATAAGTACTTATTGTGAGTCATCTCCATTAGTGTTCATTGACTCGAGGCTCCCCCCCCTCCCCCCCCCCGCATCGGAAAAGACTTAGTCGGTATTTCCAAGACCGCGTCTCCATCATGCTATACCACACTGCTTCCCGAGAGTCGAGTCGTTAACCATACGATCGCACGAGATTATTGATTACTTCTTGTTTCTGTTTCCCCCCAGATCACCCAAGAATCAATATAATTTTCCGCTTCACTGGAAAGATTTCCCTTCCCGAGGACAAAGACTTTGCGTTGATACGGCTACGAACCCCAGCTGACATTCCAGTTATTAGCAGTGGGGATCCACCTACCAATCCGTCTTATCTATAAACAGAGGAACTTCATTCGGTCGAGTCGCACACTAAGCGTAGCAGAAATTTATCGAGACGTTACTGTATGCTCCCCTCCCCCCTATGGAATTGGAATAGAATAAGCCTGCGGATCCTGGCACCACAAAGTAATCATGTATCCCAATATCTATTAAGTATTTCAACTCCCCAAGAGAGTAGGAGAGGAGGGAACGGGAGGGGTGGGGGGTCGGAAAGTAGGAATAATTATCCCATATCCCGGAATACCCGAATCTTTATGCCTAAAACCCCATAGATGGTTTGAGCTGGGTGGTAGCAATAACCAATACGAGCCCTGATAGTTTGGAGGGGAGGGGGACTCTACCTTCTCTGGCCCACTCAATGCGAGCCATTTCATTACCATTGAGACGCCCCGCTATTTGTATCCTAACGCCCCCACTATTAGTTTCTCTAATTAGTTCAATAGCTTTTTTCATAGTCCTACGGAAAGCTACTCTATTCTCTGATTGTGGAGCAATATGTTCCGCCGGAATTCTCGGTTCGCCATACGGCTGGAGGATATTATTCGGGATTATTTGAAGCTTCCGATTCCCAAAACCTAATGATTCTTCCATATTCGCTTTCAATTGGTCGATTCCCAGGCTACGTCCCTCAATCAATAGATCTGGAAAATCCGTATGAATTTCTATCTGAATTAGGTCCGTCTTCCGGTAGATCTCTATATGTGCAATTCCCCCATAATTTGAGGAATCCCTTATATGCTTCCGTACATACTCCCTAACGCAAGTACGTATTCTCTCATCTTCCTCGGGGAATCTCGGATAATCTTTTGGTTGCGCGAACCAGTGGGAGTAATGCCTCTGATTATGCCAAGTCAAAAACCAAGTGGATGAATCTTTTGCCCCGTAGATGTTTTCCTGTATTTCAATACCAATATCTACCCGGTATATATATATATATACACATATATATGTATATATATATACATACAACCCCTCCCCCACTTCTACTTGTCAATATGTAGTTAGTATCGGCTCTACCTTTTGCTCTTCATTTTAGTAATCACGTGACAGGTAGGTTTTCTGATTGGGTAACCACGTCCCTGAGCCCTGGGTCGAAATCACTTCAGACTGGTACCGTTATCCACTCAGGCTTCGCTGATGAACGAATTAGATTTAGTCAATCCATAATTGTTATTAGCATTTGCGGCTGCGGAAAGGATCAATTTGCAATATGGGGTGACATGCTCTGCGAGGCATAATTCGAGTAGTACAAGGCTTGTTCATACGAACAATTCCGAATCTGATTAATGACTCGTCGTACTTTTGTAGACGACATATTAACACGTCTGGACGAAGCTTGCGCCTCCTTTACCTCTGATTCTTTTCTCGGTCCCCATGAAATATGATTCCCCAAATTATCGACGAGATTTTTTATCGCTTCTGGCATGTCCCCGGAAACTCCGGGTAGGTACAAATTCACCCAGTTTGTGACCCACCATACGGTCAGTTATATAAATGGGTAGATGCTCCCGCCCATCGTAAACAGCAATGGTATGACCGATCATGATAGGAACTATTGCGGAAGCACGAGACCAGGTTATATATCTTTTTCTCCTTCCGGATATTGAGAATTTCGATTCTTCTTACTGGATCATTAGCTACAAAAGGACCCTTCTTGAGTGGACGTGCCATAGTTAATTACCCTCCACCCAGTCTTTCTACCAATTAATTACTTTTACGGCGGCGAAGGATGAACGGATTGCTGTATCTACCGCTTTCCCGACTCCTCATTCCGAGTGCCGTACAACCCCATGGAGTTAATGGCTTCTTCCTACCGATGGGTGTTCTGCCTTCCCCCCCCCCATGCGGATGATCGACGGGATTCATAGCTGTACCCCTCACTTTTGGACGTTTACCTAACCACCGCGTAGATCCAGCCTTTCCCGAACCCTCATTATTGATGTCGACGTTTCCGACTCGTCCCGCAGTAGCTAAACAATTCTGAGATACTGAACGAACCTCGCCGGGGGTAATCTTAATGTAGCCAATCAACCTTCCTTTGCAATCACTTTTGCCGTAGCACCAGCCGCTCTAACTAATCATCCACCTCTCCCGGTATTACTTCTACGTTATGTATGACCGTACCTAGAGGTATCTTGGTTGAAGGTAGACCTTTACTCCCAGTATTCGGGATAGAATCTCTTCCCAAACTGTACGAGCCCTTTTCAAAGCATACAGCTTTCCGGATACAGAAGGCGATATCCTCGCCGGATGTCGCCAACGAGAAATGAAAGTACCAGTTCTAGGGTAAACTCGCATATCCAGCTTTTTCTACACCCTCGGGTTCTCCACCGGCATCTGGCTTCTGTCTCGCAACTCATTCAGCAACAGAATCAATGAATTCAGTCATTCACGCCAACATCATTTGATGTTCTAGATAACTTAGGAGACATTTTCAATACCGGGATTGAGTCCCCCCGGGAGACTCATTCTCACTCCGCTTCGTGGCTTCGATTCTGCCTTTGACCGTCATACCGAACGCGGCGAGTGACCCGTTTCCTCTGCCTTTCGGCCACACCGAACAGAGGATGCCCCCTTTGATTTCTTGTCCCTGTTCGAGACCATCCCAGTTCTCTCCATATTATCCTACCTCTGCAGGTTAATAGCTATTTGATACTATTACACCTGACCACCCGCTATTGTCCCTCCTCGGTTTCCCTATCGAAGTCCACCTCGGAAGATCCCAAGAATCTCGAGTCTAGTGTTGGGTTTATGGACTCAACCCTAAATCCAATCGGTTATTTCCGAATACGTGAATCACTTATTCGAGTCGCACTCAAAAGGTAGGGCATTTCCACTTGAAATAGATGCTTCGGGGCTGGATACTACAGTGTCTCCGATTTCTACCCCTCAAGTATGTAAGATATGTTTCTTTTCACCATCCACATAATTCACGAGACATATGTATGCATTGCGGTTGGGGTCGTACTCGACACTTGCCACTCCAACAACATCTTTTTTATTCCGTCGAAATCAATTTCACGATATAGTCGTTTATGACCACCTCCTCTATGCCTAGCAGTAATAGTCCCTCCACTAGTACGTCCGCTCCTTGGTCCACTACCACGAGTCAGTCCTTTCCGGGATTTACATCTCGTCACTTCTTCAAAACTTGAAACGGATCTATTGCGTGTGCCAGGCGTATAGGCTTTATATAATCAGATAACCATATCTCCTCTTCCTCCTTGTCGTTAGTGAAATTTGCGGGGTTACTTGCTCAGAAATAGCGGAATGGAATCATTTTGTGAAGCGTAATAATTCATTCTCTTACGATGCATCGACCGGACGCTCTACCCCTACGCCTTCTATCTGGTAGTCGGTGACTATTCCATGTGTCTTACTTTAACGTTGAAAAGTTGCTCAATCCAATTCTTGACTTCAGTCTTGTTCGATTCTGGATTCACATCGGAGGTATACTGGTTTCGTTGCAATGGAGGAATAGTTTTTTCAGTAAGTATCTGATTTATCAATTTATCCATAATTTTTCTCGTGTCCCTTTAGCTCTTCCAATTCAACAAACCTCTCTTACTATCCGAATTCATAATTGCTTCCACTTCTTGGTTCCCGTATAGTTTTCGGAACCCATTATACTCCACCTCCCTATTTCGGTTACTCACTTTGTCACCCGAATGAAACCCTCTCCCCCATTTGTTTGCATCCAACAGGAGTCGAAACCTGCGAATTCGCCAATTATGAGTTGGGTGCCTTGACCGTTCAGCCATGGATGCTAGTTAATCCCACTTGTGGTATAATACAGTATAATCTTTAAGGTCCCGTCACTCACGTTTGATGTAATTAGGTATCCACGTTGGTAACTACCATTTTAAAAAGGAATCACTGATAGGGGATTTCCCGAGAAGCTACCAATTATTACTCATATTGAATTACCGAGGAAGAAGTGGATTTGATACACACACGGGGAAGGTTCTGGAGCTTAGAAATCTCTTACGAACTAGGAGCCGTGTGAAGTGAGAATTTCATGCACGGTTCTGAATGAGCGGGAAGATCGAGGATCTCCTCTCCGACTCTAACTCTCCTACACCAGTCGTTGCTTCTTTTTCTGCTACTTCCAAAGTAGCAGCTCTAGCTTTATCTACACGACTCCTCGGTATTACTTTCTCATACCTATCCAGTGAATGGCATCTCGCTTTGGGAATATTAGCTACCCTTAGCATGGTATTGGGGAATCTAATTGCTGTTACTCAGACAAGCATGAACGTATGCTAGCATATTCCTCCATAAGCCAAATCGGATATATTCTGATTGGAATACTTGCTGCGTATCCTGATAATGGCTATGCGAGTATGATAAGTTATACTTCTATCTACATATTCATGAATCTAGGACTTTCGCTCGCATCACTTTATCTGGTTCACGAACCGGAACTGATAACATTAGGGATTATGCGGGACCATACATGAAGGATCCTGTTCTAACATTCTCTCTAGTTATACGTTTACCATCCCCAGGGGGTATCCCTCCATTAGCAGGTTTTTCCGGTAAACCCTACCCCTTCTGGCATGGATGGAAGCTGGCTCGTACCCATTAGTTCTGGTAGCTCCCATTACAAGTGTCATTTCTATATATCACTATCCGAAGATAATTAAATTAATGTTCACCGAAGGGGTGACACATCAACAATTACATACAGGATCCATTAGTTTCTCCATCTACTTCGATTTCGAAGAGTTCCATTGAAATAGCTATGATTGTTCGTGTACCAGCATCAACTCTACTGGGTATATCAATGGATCCCATCATCGAGATTACACGGAATACCTCATTCCAGACCTATTTTTGAGTTGTCCATGAAATAATGGAATCTTTCTGAAATGATTTGTATCCAAAGCCACTTCCGTCGCTCCAACTAGTCCATTTCCGTAATTGGTGATGAAACAGTGTCGGAGAAATGATCACGCGCCTCCCAATGATCATTCGTCTCTTCCGGAGGAGATATAAGTATTTCCTGATGGTATCCATAATATTGTTCAATCCTTTGCAGTACTACAAGGATTGAACCCTCCTAATGGTACATGCGACTAAGTGATTCCCATATGGGAGCGGTTGTGTAAATGATTCGGTTCACACCCCCAGTCTTCTGCTCCGTAGCAATTCAGGTCGCTTCCCGATGAATTCCATGCTCCAATTTCGTCTAATGGATAAGTCATTTCATCCGATACCTGTACGTTCAAGGCGGGGTTGCCTTCAGACTTCTAGAAGAAAGCAAAAGAGACCAATTCTTCTTTCCGCCGCAGATTCTTTCAATTTAATAGAAACGGGGTTGCGCTCGACGGCATTCTGATGTACACTATCAATGGATCAAATTCAGAAATCCTTTCGAGGGGACTCAAAATCTTTGGACTTGAAATCTTTCTCGTCAAAATCTCCCTCTACTGAGACCGAGGGATCTCAAAACGAGAGTGATAGATAACAAGGAAAATTAGGTCTTGCAATCGACGGCATTCTGAGTTACAATAGAAATGGGTCGAATTCATAGATCCTTTCGAGGGGACTCAAAATCTTTGGAATGAGATCTTTCTCGTCAAATCTCCCTCACTGAGGGAGATCCGATCGAGATTGATAGATAACAAGGAAAATTAGGTCTTGCAATCGACAGTTTTCTTAGCTATAATTGATCTAGCTATGATTTCCTAGTGAACTGTAAATTCTTGGACAGGGGCAATTTTGCAGCGACAATCCTCTGGACTTTGATAGTACATCTATGATTCATAGTTAGTCCAGGGGACGTTAAATCCCTTAACTTGGAATCGACTCCTTATCGTCAGGACGATTTTGCAGCGATAACAAATTAAGGCCCATGGCGGTCCCCTGGAATTGAAATCAAATCCAAGAAATTAGGTCTTGCGCTCTACGGCATTCTGTGTTACAATAGAAATGGGTCGAATTCATAGATCCTTTCGAGGGGACTGAAAATCTTTGGAATTGAGATCTTTCTCGTCAAATCTCCCTCACTGAGGGAGATCCGATCGAGATTGATAGATAACAAGGAAAATTAGGTCTTGCAATCGACGGCATTCTGAGTTACAATAGAAAATGGGTCGAATTCATAGACCCTTTCGAGGGGACTCAAAATCTTCCTTGGACTTGAAATCTTTCTCGTCAAAGTCTCCCTCTACTGAGACCGAGGGATCTCAAAACGAGATTGATAGATAACAAGGAAAATTAGGTCTTGCAATCGACAGTTTTCTTAGCTATAATAGAAATGGGTCGAATTCATAGACCCTTTCGAGGGACTCAAAATCTTTGGAATTGAGATCTTTCTCGTCAAATCTCCCTCACTGAGGGAGATCCGATCGAGATTGATAGATAACAAGGAAAATTAGGTCTTGCGCTCGACAGTTTTCTTAGCTATAATAGAAATGGGTCGAATTCATAGATCCTTTCGAGGGGACTGAAAATCTTCCTTGGACTTGAAATCCTTCTCGATCGTCAAATCTCCCTCACTGAGGGAGATCCGAGCGAGAGTGATAGATAACAAGGAGAATTAGGTCTTGCATTTGACGGTTTGATTTTGTATAATGTATCTAGTCCGATTCATAGACCCTTCCAGGGGACTGGAAATCCTTGGACTTGAAATCCTTTTCAGTGGACGGAAAATCCTTGAAGAGGACTTCAAATCCTTAAAGAAGACAGGTGGACTTGAAATCCTCTTCAGGGAACTGACAATCCTTGAAGAGGACTTCAAATCCTTAAAGAAGAAAAGGGACTTGAAATCCTCTTCAGGGAACTGACAATCCTTGAAGAGGACTTCAAATCCTTAAAGAAGAAAAGGGACTTGAAATCCTCTTCAGGGAACTGACAATCCTTGAAGAGGACTTCAAATCCTTAAAGAAGAAAAGGGACTTGAAATCCTCTTCAGGGGACTGAAAATCCTTGAAGAGGACTTCAAATCCTTAAAGAAAGAAGACAGGGGACTTGAAATCCTCTTCAGGGGACTGAAAATCCTTGAAGAGGACTTCAAATCCTTAAAGAAGAAAGGGGACTTGAAATCCTTCTCAGGGGACTTCAAATCCTTCTCAAAGGACTCGAAATCCTTCTCAGGGGACTGAAAATCCTTGAAGAGGACTTCAAATCCTTATCGGGGGACTTGAAATCCTTATCGGGGGCGGGGGACTTGAAATCCTTATCGGGGGCGGGGGACTTGAAATCCTTCTCAGGGGACTGGAAATCCTTGGATAAGACAGGGGACTTGAAATCCCTTAAGAGTACGGGGGACTTGAAATCCCTTAAGAGTACGGGGGACTTGAAATCCCTTAAGAGTACGGGGGACTTGAAATCCCTGAAGAGTACGGGGGACTTGAAATCCCTTAAGAGGACTATAAATCCTTGGATAAGACAGGACTGGAAATCCTTGAATAAGACAGGGGACTTGAAATCCCTTAAGAGGACTTCAAATCCTTGGATAAGACAGGGGACTTGAAATCCCTGAAGAGGACTATAAATCCTTGGATAAGACAGGGGACTTGAAATCCCTGAAGAGGACTATAAATCCTTGGATAAGACAGGGGACTTGAAATCCCTGAAGAGGACTATAAATCCTTGGATAAGACAGGGGACTTGAAATCCCTGAAGAGGACTATAAATCCTTGGATAAGACGGGGGACTTGAAATCCCTGAAGAGGACTGGAAATCCTTGAATAAGACAGGACTTCAAATCCTTATAGATGGAGAGAGACGAAGAAACAGGATCGGTAGAGGAGGAGAAAGGGTTTGCTCTTGACGAGGAGCTGGGATGGAATCGATACAGAACAAATTTATGGATCCTTTTTTCTTCCCGGGGACTGGAAATCCTTCAACAGGAGGACTGAAAATCCTTGGAGAGAACTATAAATCCTTCAGCAGGGGGACTAGAAGTCCCTCCAGGGGACTGGAAATCCTTTTCGATATAGAGAGACGAAGAAATAAGATTGGGAAAAATAAGTAAAGGGTTGCTTTTGATGAGGGACTAGGATCGAATTGATAGAAACATATTCCGGACCCCATCCATAGAGAAAGATGGGGTGGTGGGAAGTAAAAAGGTAAGGAATAAGGAGTAGAGCCTCGATGGTGAAATGGTAGACACGCCAGATTCAAAATTTGGTGCTGAAGAGCGTGGAGGTCCGAATCCTCCTCGGGGCAGAAGGTCTCGTACCCTTATTCAGATCGAACCCTTATCTACTAAAAGCTTTATCAAAGGTTTATCAAAGATTTATTCTCTCTACCACTAGAGATTCACATTCAATTGATTTGCTTATCTCCCAAATGAGTACCTCCTCGGGGTAGGAGGTCTCGTACCCTTATTCAGATCGAACCCTTATCTATTCAAAGGTTTATCAAAGATTTATCCTCTCTACCACTAGAGATTCACATTCAATTGATTTGCTTATCTCCCAAATGAGTACCTCCTCGGGGTAGGAGGTCTCGTACACTTATTCAGATCGAACCCTTATCTACTAAAAGCTTTATCAAAGATTTATCCTCTCTACCACTAAAGATTCACATTCAATTGATTTGCTTATCTCCCAAATGAGCACTCGAAATACTTCCTCGGGGCAGAAGGTCTCGTACCCTTATTCAGATCGAACCCTTATATACTAAAAGATTTATCAAAGATTTATTCTCTCTACCACTAAAGATTCACATTCAATTGATTTGCTTATCTCCCAAATGAGCACTCGAAATACCTCCTCGATTCGAGAGACAAGTGGTCTCTCCGGTGCCTCCCAAACTCCCAATAGGAAGAAAAATCCTCGGAGGATTCTGGTCTTTCCAGTGCCCAACCCTCAAACATGGGGATGCAAATCCTCCGATTGTTGATTATTGAGACCAGAATTCTCCGCCGTCCGGGGATTTGGATATGAAGTATTAGGTATCGAATAGGAAACACCTTCTGCTTCTTTCTCAAGTGAGGCTGGGACTCAGAATCCCGAGATTCGAGGAGATCCAAGTAGGTCTTTCAACGGGACTAGAAATCCTTATCAGGGGACTTCAAATCCTTGAAGAAGACAGGACTGGAAATCCTTGAAGAAGACGGGGGACTTGAAATCCTTCGAGGGGACTAAAAATCCTAGTACCTGAGGTGGGACTGAAAGTCGTAGTAGCCAATTAGAGTGTGATGAAACTGCGTCACGAGACCCCAGTATCTGGACTAGGACCAGAAATCCTAGTAGTTAGTCGGGGCATTAGTTAGGATGTCACCAAGAATCCCTATTAGTGAATTTGAATGAACTAAAATTTTGGGATTCGGTTAGATGGTCCATCCCCTAAGGACCCGGGGTCCTTAGAGCCCTTCCAATGGAAACAATGGAAAGGACTTGAAATCCTGATTATCTAGTTGGATACGGGAAAATCCAAACTTTAGAATGAATTTTTGGAATGTAAAGATGAATGAGGGGAATGCCCCTCCTTCCTCCCCATATTACCGTTGATCACCGAGAAATTGAATCTCCGGAGAATCTCAAACAGAATGGATCGACATCTTCATCAAGGATTTGTTCCGATAAGGATGTTGGAAAACTACTACGTCCTCTACGAACTACTTCCTACATTTTCCATATAAGAGATTCCTACTCCTTCTTGATTTCGAATGTTGCTTCCATCTCCCGAATAGGAAGACTCCGAAGGTGATCTATAACTTAGTAATTATCCGGAATTCTATAAGCAGAAGTTATTGCATCAGTAAGGGGAAAAGATGTATCTTCCTTTCACCAATTCGAATCCTGAATAGCCCTATATATTGCTAGGGATCCAGACTGAGTCAAGAATATCCGAGATTTTATGATGCGATATCGAATTCCCATTCAATAATTGTCTTGTTATTCGATCCGGTGACGTCCCACTAAATCGAAATAGATTGAATAGGTAGTGGTAACTTTCAAACAACATGTTATGAATGAGAAAATCTTTGGATGAGTGACGATTCCGTCTCATCCATCTATCTCTATGAACCATAAGCCTGAAACGAAGGAATCGCTCTTGCAAATCTTCCATTGGAATGCTTTGATACGAGTGAATAGGAACAAATATCTGCGGGTATTGCAAATATATATGCATGAATTAGGTTTCTTTGACGTATTCAAAGTGTCGTTCTTCACCCGAAGGGAAATTCTTCCACCGCTTGGTAGATAATTCAGTTATCGATTTCCGGTCATATCCACGAAGAAGAAAGAAATTTCTAATCTTTTCATTTGAGAAATGTTTCTCGCGCTCCCTCCTCGTACCGTAAGTAACATAAAGCCTCCGTACCAGTTCTTGTTTCGCTAATAAACTATGACGTGAAGAGGGAATGTTATGATCCGGCTGAGATAGAAGCATGGGATCCCAGGTGAAGCGCCCCCCCAGGAATAGAATTGGTTCATCGGATCGATTACATTGCGTTTCGTATTGATTAGATGAGTTGGGGATTCCTAATTCAAGAAATTGCTCGCGTAATGATAGATTATCCAATTAATTTTCTAATCTTTTAATGTCTCTTTGTCTCGATTTACCCGAGGCTCTCTTGTAACTGAAAAGATATCCTTTTCTCTTATGCGATTTCTTTCCACTAGACTTAATCTTATTCAATTCGAAATCCCGTTGGGGGATTTGATCCTGATTCCGATGAAAAAAGATCGAATTATACAAATTATTCGATTCGGATAATACTCTTATCGATTCATAACTGCCACTTCGCATGAAACCAAAACGCCAAAATTTGGGGGACCAAGTAATCCCACGCGACACTTCCTTCGGAATCGAGTCTACTTCACTCGACTGTTCCATTTCAGAATCAGTTGGAATCTTAGACACCCCCTTCTTTGTAGATTTATAAGAACGACTCGCAGAGATTATATCTGGAGAATACCTGGGTTCGATGGAAGAAGGAAGAGGAGGACTATTAGCGAATTGACTTCTACTTCTACAGATTTCTGAACATAAGAAATCCCTCAAAAGGTTTTCCGAGATACCACAGGCTAAGTTAGAATCATTCTCTACAACTTTATCAATAACAACGAGATTCTCTTCCTCTCTCATATCCATTCCGAACCAAGGATCACGAGCTGCTAATCCGGCCAATAGCCCTAAGATATGCGGAAGTATAGCGAATTCCTTAATTGTTGACTCGGTTATTAAAGGTTCCAAATACCAGTTATACAAGTGGTAAAACCTCTTCTTCAGTGTATTACTACCAATAAATGAGGGATCTGCAGGGGAAGTATCTATCAAACCATTTTTCAGAATAGCTTTTCCTATATTGTAAGGAAGTATTTCATATCCAGAACCGAATCGGATTCCGTTACCTATATACGTAACAATTGAATTTTGTCTACGTAAAGCTAATTTAATTGCACTATCGGATACAATCTTTCTTCTTCTAGAAGTAGTGATTAATAATGCTTCATTAGCAGGAGAAAATAGATCTCGTTTGCTATAACCCGTAGTTCCAGACCCAGTACCTTCGAGAAAAGAGGGATCAGCTTCTATTTCAAAGCCTTTGACACGCGAGAGAATTGACAATTCTTTTTGACGCTGACGCCTGTTAGACCCTCGGAGATTTATCAATTAGTTCGACCAATTCGGAGCTATTGAAGCTGGATCTACCTTTGCAGGTACATGAGTCGAAGCAATAACGAGATTCTTGCGAATGCAAGGATTCCTGCGCCCATTACCGATACTCCTCAATATTAGGCAGAGTAAGAATCTGGGATCGGCTTCTAATCTGTGATACAGGCGATTAACATTCAACTCATGAATGTCTTGAATCCATATCGTACAGGGAGACATCTCTTTTGCTATTGCAAAAATAAGATTCAATCGGTTTACGCTCTGTTTCGAAATGAAAGTCCCACGTACATTATTGAAATATGATCTGTTGTATAACAACTTCCTCAATGGCAGTCTCACCGACGGAAAGTAGGAATTGGATGCTATATCCCTAACTACATAAGATCGTCCAGTTTCTATGGGTCCTACTAGTGGAACTCCTTCAGATGGTAATAATCCTGATGAAAGCAAAATAGGTACGTCACGACATGGAATATTCGGAATGCCTTTTCGTCTCATTGTCGCTGAAAGGAGAATATTTCTTTCAAGGGCAAGAAGAGCCCACTTCTCCGCAGGATCCAACTCACAGATCTCGTAATTTGATAGATCATTTTGACGAATCCGAAGTAGGTATGACAAAAGATTAGATCCTTCTTCTGGGGTGGGTTCGTGATTAATCCCACCGCTCAATGAATCGTAATTGGAATTTAATTTCGATTCATACTTGGAAATAGTTTTATTTGTCACTAGATATTGAGTCAGTAATTGTTTATTAATCTTAAGGGTGTCGGAGCTTTTCCTACGAAGTATCCACGAATCTAGTTCATTTTTCACAAGGTAATAGAAGATTATATTATTTGTATAATTCAGGAATCTCTTCAGGGAATGTATCAGTAGATCTTTCGTTTACATTTACCTTGTCGAGGGAGAATACATTACCTTTTCCAGATAAAACCCACGCATTGGGTCTATTAAATATCCGGTGATATTGAAACGTTTCCACAAGTGAGGGGAATTGGAACCCGAAACAGCAGATAAATAATGCTTGAGAAATGCAAGAACAAATAATATCGAGAAAACGAGGTAGGATGGGGCATACTTATTCGAAAATCTAAAGACTGACCATCTCGAATGCGACACCTGCGTTTAGTTAGTAATTTCTTCGAAAATAGAGAGATCTATTTTAGATAATACGTTACTGATGGAATCGTTTCTGAATCTTGATCTTAGGCTTAACGATAAACAAGCTCTAGCATTACCTATATCCTCAGCAACTCTTTCCGTAATTCCGGGGAAAGTGTAATTCAAGTCATCACTTACTTTGAGTACTATTTCTGGATATATCTCTCTAATCAGATCATAAAAGTATCTCCACCAGTTAGGGGTGAAAAACCGAGGTATATATTCTCCGAATGGGCTCCATTTCTCGCAGATATTGTCTCTCCAAAAGATCCAAGAGATCTTATATTTGTTTAAATCCTTTGATAACTCATCGAAATTAATGAGATGAGATGGAAGAATAGGTTCTTTTTAGACACGTGTATCTGCAAGCCTCGTATTTTCGTACAGAACCTTCTCTCCAGTTAATCCTGTTGGAGATCTTGATGCTACACTGCTGCATAATGAGAATTTCTTTGACCAATAAAGCGTCTCAGATTCTTCTGATTCCCAAAAATAACCAATGTGTGAATCATTTTGATAGAATTGATTCCCAATAGAATCATTCCTCGAGTTTGATCTCTTCTCAATGGATCCCTCCGAATCGACTTGATCCACTCCCGAATTTTTGAGACGGGGTCGAGATCGCCAATCAGCCGATAGCTTAGAGTTTATCAATGTTCTTTCCAAGTAATTTCCATCGCTACCACATGAAGATAGAGACGAATCTCCCGTTTCGCGAGGAGATAAGTTCAACCCCGTCAGTAGTCCTCTTAGATCCGAAATAGAGTCAAGAAATCTATCTGAATGAGTTAGTGGTGGTATCGCAGATTCATCCAGATCAGATGGAGTCGATTCGGTTGTTGCGAGTATATGATCAATAGTTTCCCTTTCCGTTCGTTGCGAGGAATTGGGTAACAACGAATCAGACACTTGGGATTGAATAGATGAAGTGATATTTTTTGTATCTAAGGATCCTATTTCAAGAGATGGGATGACTTCATCACCGGAGCCCGTATACGAATTCTCTAAGATGTCAGAGTAACTACTGCTGTATCCTCCAACCAACGAATCCCTTCTTCTGATTATTGAGATAAAATCCCTTCCGGCACAGTTCAATACGGGTAAATGCGAGTAATCTATAAAGTTTGGTGTATCTACTTCATCGGAAATGGATCCCGAAATACTCCCAATATTCCTATTCGAACCTTTCCCATAATTCAAATTATCCAGAAACAGATCCCAATCCTGCCTTCCCGTAGCGGAATAAGCACCATTCGGGAGTTTTGTTCCAATACATTCGATACAGGATGATTCAACAAGAAATGGATTAACTGCGGGTTTTAGGAAGATTGAGGAGCCTACCGATTCTTCATCCATTAACAATCCGGACTCGATGAAGAAACTATCTTTTCTACCGAAGATTCTCTTGAGAAAGGATATCTTCTCATCGAGGTTGAGTGAACTCAGAAGGAAATCAAGCAGTGGATAATCTATATTGTTCAATTTATAGACAAGATAATCAATCCCATCTGTCGAAGCTTCTTCACTAATATACTTGGGAATAATGATTCGGTAAATAGATGATATATTGGTAAATTCCTTGGGATACTTGTTGTTCCTCCCAGCCGTACTACGAATAGTGATACCAATATTATTTAGTGCTAATATCGACAGATCATAGATTGATCTACCTAAGTCGGATCTTATTTCTGCGAATACTCTCTTGGAAGGGGAAAAAGACAAGTCTCTGATTGTATCAAGCCACCTGTGCACATTTGACCGAACATCTGGATATTCATCAATTGGGGAAATAATACATTCATGCAACAAACGCTCTATGTTACCCCTCCATTCCAATAATCTCTATTCAATTGCAATTCTTGTTACACCAGTAGATCCCTCGCCCCCCTCCCGGCTACCCAATTGATAGTTGATTCTGGATAGATATTCACTAGCTAATGTACAGAAATAGTCACGCGAAAAGAGCGTGTATACTGAGTAGAGAGATATTAACCTATTTCGTTCATATACCCTAACTAGAGAGTATGTTGAAGATATGTTACCTCCCTCTCCCGATTCATCTGAAAAAGTAGGATTTTCACTTCCATCAGTTCTTTCTACAGGTACATCGAAAAGGATCTCTAAACGGTTTGAAATAATCTTATCAAGATCGAAGTATGCGCCATTTTGCATCTCTGATTCCTCGTCAAGTATTCCACCAAATGATAGATCTCCTCTCGATAGAAAGGCTTTCCTAGGTTCCTCGCTACTACTACCAATTCTTACCTTACTGGAAATCAAATTCGATTTTTTAACTCTTAAAAGAAATCCAGTCAGTCGGTTTCTTGATTCATTTATTAGTTGTGAATAGGCGTGTAGAATAGAAAATTCCCCCTCATTTCCGTGGGAATCTAACCCCAATAATTGGAAGAACCACTTACGATTCTAGGAAGAATCAATACATTTATTGGAATCATTTTCTGCTATTCCCGCTACAGAAGGGGAGAAAGGATCTCCCAACAATAAAGGAGAGTCGAGTGTAAAATGCCGACAATCTCTCTCTACTTTCCATAAATGAGATATTCTTCCGATACCGAAAGACACGGAATTCTTATATCATTCTTCTGCCAAATATGTCTTAATAGGAGTTCCATCGGCGGTGGGACCCATACCTAGTTCATGTATAGATGATTCTGTTGAAAAGCCGTGACTCACCGCCTCTGGAGAATCATCAGTGGATATTGCTCTTTCCTCCGGAGAGTAACTGCCTACAAAGCCATTTCCAGATCTTTTCATTGAATCATATTCTGGATTTCTCTCCTCACTTCAACTAGATAAACAAGTATCTTCGATAGGTATCTCCTTCCCAACCTTCTGATTTCTGGAATCAGACTCATCCCTTGAGTTGCTATGAAAAGCCTCCAATTCTCTAGATGTCTCTATTTGTGAGGAGACATACTTCGAGAAACCACAGGAAATTTCTAGTAATATACTTGGTACCTCAGTGAGTAATTGATTATCCGATAGATAATCAAGTTCGATAAATCTCTTTTCTAAGAGAGATCTCGTTAGATTCAATTCGCGCTCATCCTTATTCCATGGAGAAGGACTTTGGTGACAGGAATGCCACATATAAAAATCGGCGTAATCCCGGAATAGTGTCCAACTCCCCTCGTCAATGGAATTTAACCAATCTCTTATATCGCTATAGGATAGGGATACACCATCACGAGATGACATTGTATTCTTATGGGGTGGAAATAGAGACAAATTGGAGAGACCCTTCCGCTCGGAATAGAACGGTGATTCATCTCCCTGCCGATCTACTGAATCCCTGGATTCGAGTAACATTTTGTCCCAAAAGTCCGATATTACGGGAATGAAGGAATCGCTTCTTAATGTTGCTGTTTGTAGCCAATTAACCCTTTGCTTGTCATGGATTTTCCGGAGAAGTAACGAATCAGAATCATTTTAGTAACAGTCATCCTTACGAAGTATCACATTTATATAGAATTCAAAAAACTCATTTGAATCTTCTAGATTCTTATCCCCCAGTGATTTTTCAATCCTCTCAGTCACATCTCTGGATATATTCTTGATGGGGAGTGGATCCCTCATCAGCCGGACCCTCCATCCATCTGAAACCGAAGGATCCATCGCACTATATATGGGAACTTGCGGTTCTTCCCTCGTCGAAGTTGTGGAAATATTTCCGTTTGAATCCGAATAGTAAGAATTACGTGTCTTTCCCTTTCTATCCTTTTCAGCAGGTGAGCATCTTATTGATAGAGAAAGAGGATAGAAGGATTCAACAGAATTTGTTGCTGGTTTTTTTACTACTCCACCAGTTCTATTAATTAGTTTCGCTAGATCTATAGAACCTCCTTCGATCAAATTTCTCTCACCTGAACGATGCATAGGAATTGGTATTGTTAGTAACATCAGGATTCCCGGAGTCACGCTATTACCCCGCTTCATTGAATCGCGCAGATTCCGTAAAAAGATTGAACTCAGAATTCATAAGTCAAATAATTTGATGGAGGGTTCATAACTGGAGAATAGACCAATTAGAAATTCCCCTAGATCTTGATTTTTCAATGATTCAAATGAGTAGTGGAATCCATCGGTTTCTGCTAACTTCGGAACTTCAGAGAATAAATCTGGACTTCTTACTTTTTCTTCTCCCACTTCTCTTACCTCATGATCTCTCTTCACTTTATCTATATGTGGTAGATACTACCCACCTCTCACATTCCATTATATAGATAATATCGAAAGATTCAAGGCCCAATGGAGTGAGTACTTTCGATGTGGTGATTTGTGGGTGTATTCGTACCTACCTGAAGCTGTCTCGGGAATCTCGAATTGTTGAAGAAACCTATCTATGTCTTATCTATCTCCTCATCAACTTATTTTATTCCGAGTGATAAAGACGAGTTCTCCAACCTGATGGGCGAACGACGGGGATTGAACCCGCGCGTGATGGATCCACAATCCATTGCCTTGATCCACTTGGCTACGTCCGCCCCCTACTTTCCCTATTCAGCTTTCTTAACTGGGAGAGAACAAGATCTACTAGGGTCATTCATTCGATGCGCGTACGTATTATTCGTCTATATATTAATACAAGAAAAAATATGTTAGGTGAAAAATGTATTCTCAATCTATTCCAGTGGGTACGGGACTACAAGCGTTCCGCTAATCAGAATGAGAATATCTTTGATTCCCATTCTCTGTAATCCTAGAAGGGTGTTTCAAAGATTCCCCAGAATCCAAGATTGGAAACTGATAATTGTAAGATTATGGCGAGATATTACTATTATTTCTATTCATTCCATCGGACGAATCTCCATTAAATACCAAACCTTATGCGAGGTTTGGTATTTAGTGATGCTGCACGACCAGACAGGTATTATCCGTTTACAGAAGGAGCTTCAACAGAAGCTAAGTCTAGAGGGAAATTATGAGCGTTACGTTCATGCATAACTTCCATACCTAGGTTAGCACGGTTGATGATATCAGCCCAGGTGTTAATAACACGACCTTGGCTATCAACCACGGATTGGTTGAAGTTAAAACCATTCAAGTTGAATGCCATGGTGCTGATACCCAAGGCAGTAAACCAGATGCCTACTACGGGCCAAGCGGCTAAGAAGAAGTGCAGAGAGCGAGAATTGTTAAAGCTGGCATATTGGAAGATCAAACGGCCAAAATAACCGTGAGCAGCTACGATGTTGTAGGTCTCTTCCTCTTGACCGAACTTGTAACCTGCATTAGCAGACTCATTCTCAGTAGTTTCTCTGATCAAACTAGAAGTTACCAAAGAACCATGCATAGCACTGAATAGAGAGCCGCCGAATACGCCAGCTACACCCAACATGTGGAAGGGATGCATAAGGATGTTGTGCTCAGCCTGGAAAACGATCATGAAGTTGAAAGTACCAGAAATTCCTAGGGGCATACCGTCAGAGAAACTTCCTTGACCGATTGGGTAGATCAGGAACACAGCGGTAGCAGCTGCAACGGGAGCTGAGTACGCAACAGCAATCCAAGGACGCATGCCTAAACGGAAACTAAGTTCCCACTCACGACCCATGTAGCAAGCTACACCAAGTAGGAAGTGAAGAACGATCAGTTCGTAAGGACCACCATTGTATAGCCATTCATCAACGGAAGCTGCTTCCCAGATTGGGTAGAAGTGTAAACCGATAGCTGCAGAAGTAGGAATGATAGCACCGGAGATAATGTTGTTTCCGTATAGCAAAGAACCGGAGACAGGCTCACGAATACCATCGATATCTACAGGGGGAGCTGCGATGAAAGCAATGATGAATACAGAGGTTGCGGTTAATAAGGTGGGAATCATTAAGACACCGAACCATCCGATGTAAAGACGGTTTTCAGTGCTGGTGATCCAGTCGCAGAAGCGACCCCATAGGCTTGCGCTTTCGCGTCTTTCTAAAGTTGCGGTCGTGGTAATTTTTGGTTTTCGAAACGATTGGTGATTACCCAAGCTGATGAGCCTGTTGATCCATAGTATATCACAGAATCCCACCTGTGTCAACTAATCTAATATTGATTGAATATCCGAAGAAACGGGAAGACTTCCCTTTGTTTTCGCACGATACTTCTTCAAACCTTGACTCTCTTTTCAGACGCATTTCCCTTTTATTATCATAAACCACGGGAAAGTCAACGTTAGTTCGGCTCCTCGAGTACATCATGGGAGATGCCAGCTTTGCCTTAGATGTACTACGACTCAATCATCGATTCGAGGTGAGGGACATACAGGATAAATATCTGCTGGCGTTGCCTGACATCCCCCCCCCCCCCCGAGGTGAGTAGTCCGCCCCAGGCGGAGATAGTTGAGAATGGTGGGAGTCGCGGGGATGCGGGCAGTGCCAATCATGTCGATCATGTCGATTGTGTCGATTGTGTCGATCATTCTAGTCATGTCGATCATGTCGATCATGTTGATTGCGTCGATTGCGTCGATCACTTTGGTCATGTCGATCATGTTGATCATGTCGATGATGTTATGGACTTTACGATTCGACACTAGTCTTTCTCTTTTTCATGAGGTACTATACCAGTGACAAAATTTCCCCTATGACTTGGATATTCTTTCTCCCATTATTTAATTTCTGCTTATCCATATGCTTCTGGCGTATCTTGATTCCTAATACCCTGCGCTCCGGAGTAGAAGGTTTCAATCCACCAATAAGAGGTTGTGGATTGAAACGAACCCGGAACTAACGGAAATGGGCAAAAGCCTTATTAGCTTCTGCCACCTTGTGAGTCTCCTCCTTCTTCCGTACAGCACTACCAGAATTTCTGGCAGCATCCATTAATTCATCACTTGATCTTAAAGCCATACTTCGACCTGAACGTTTTCGACACGCGATCAATAACCATCGGATAGCCAAAGCTCTTCCTTCTGCAGGTACTACTTCAACGGGGACTCGATAAGTCGATCCACCTACACGTTTGGATTCTGTTACTATATCGGGAGTTACCCTACGTATTGCTTGTCGCGGGACAGACAGTGGATTCTTATTCGTCTTTTCCTTAATCCGCTTCATAGCCTGATAGAGAATCTGATAAGCCAATGATTTCTTGCCATCTTTAAGAATACGATCAACCAACATGTTTACTAATCGATTACGATAAATCGGATCCGATTCTATATTTTTCTTTTTGTTCGCTA